>NC_041225.1:42155528-42216396 GCF_002837175.3 Physeter macrocephalus
GATGGACCTAGAGTCTGTCCTACAGAGTGAAGTAAGTCAGAAAGAGAAAAACAAATACCGTATGCTAACACATATATACGGAATCTAAAAAAAAAAAGTTATGAAGAACCTACGGTCAGGACAGGAATAAAGACGCAGACATAGAGAATGGACTTGAGGACATGGGGAAGGGAAGGGTGAGCTGGGACGAAGTGAGAGAATGGCATGGACATATATACACTACCAAATGTAAAATAGATAGCTAGTGGGAAGCAGCCACATAGCATAGGGAGATCAGCTCAGTGCTTTGTGACCACCTAAAGGGGTGGGATAGGGAGGGTGGGAGGGAGACGCAAGAGGGAGGAGATATGGGGATATATGTATATGTATAGCTGATTCACTTTGTTATAAAGCAGAAAGTAACCCACCATTGTAAACAATTATACTCCAATAAAGATGTTAAAAAAAAAAAATAGCCTAGACTGTCACAGTGGGCTGGATGACACAGCTGTAGGAGTTGACAGGAGATACTGCAACTTAAGGAAGGTGGAGACAAACCTGAACTTGCGCAGGTAGGAGAAGTTCCTTGAAGACAGGGACTAAACTTCCATTTAATATTAATTTCTGTACCCAAGCATTAAGAAGTGGCTGACAGTAGTTTACAGACTTCAGTAGTTTCTTGACAATCAAGATGCTCAGAGAGAGAGGTGCAGAGAAGGTATTTAAGATGGAGGGAGACGCTCACGATGAGGATGACTGGAACAGAAGGACCCTGCTAAGAATTTCAGGAGATGAAGTTGGCTAGGGAAGGGAGCTCCAGCTATGGATGGCTTCTGAGTCCAGGCCTAGCAGTTGGGACTTTCAACTGACAGGCAGTAAGGGGTAATTATGTTTTGTTTTTGTCTTTGTTTTTGCAGTACGCGGGCCTCTCACTGTTGTGGCTTCTCCCGTTGCGGAGCACAGGCTCCGGATGCGCAGGCTCAGCGGCCATGGCTCACGGGCCCAGGTGCTCCGCGGCATGTGGGATCCTCCCGGACCGGGGCACGAACCCGTGTCCCCTGCATCGGCAGGCGGACTCTCAACCACTGCGCCACCAGGGAAGCGCCCTATTTTACGCTTTTAAGTACAATATTCCACTTTGTTAAAAAAAAAATTATGGAGTGAACATTTTCTGTAGTTCCATTTTCAATACTGAGAGTTCAAAGTCTTGCATAATTCTGATGTTCAGGAATAGAGAAAAACCTTAAACATTGAGTCATTTTTCAATGATGGAATTATTTGTCTTTGATTAATCATGAAGATATGTCATTTCTGATTGTGTCTCCTTTCATCTACTTCATACCTTTCTTAGATACTGAAAATCGACTCCTTTGAAACCCTAATAAGAGATTTTCTTGTGTGCTGACTTCTTTCACTTTTGCATAAAAAAGCATTATGTTTATGAGGATGCTGTAATAATAGGCATGGCGGTGAGTGAGGTAGGGCCATGGGAAGCATGGTGGCCTCCTGTGACAGTTATCATTGTCTTGAAACAAATGCCTTATGATGCCTCTTTTAGGAATTTCAGCCAAAGGGTAAACAGTCATTGAGTCACACGATCACCAAGTAAAAGAAAATATGGAAAAAGAATTATAGCTCATGCAAGGGTCTGTTTGGATATGAATTATGATAATAGGCTGTGACTTCTGATCTTTTTGTGTACACTTTTTTTGTGTACCTAATCAGCTCTTCTAAACTGTGAAATGAAAAGAGCCTTGTGCATTCAGACTTCTGGAGCTTATGGATGCAGACAGGTAGCTCAGCTAGGAGATAACCCGGTGCTGGCAAAGCCTGGCTAAATATTCTGAGACACACAGAAGTCAGGTGAACAATCAAGCCTCTGCAGCCCTCTGAGGCACAGCCAAGCTAGCCTTGCCTGCTCCTCCGTATTCTACAGGAATGCTAATGTTAATACCAGCCTGGATCTGTACTTAGCAAATCTCCAAGCCTTGCACACAGATTTAGAATTGTACCTGACATATCCTAAAATGATACTTTGATTTTTCACTCTCAAACCGTGTAATTTTGCTTTCTAAAACTTCAGCTGAGAATGAATGTATTTGGCTTTGGCAGGAAGAAAATGTTTCAGTATAGAAATTCGTGTCTCCATGAACACAACTGTTAATTCAAACTCTGTCTATGCAATTAAAGACAATGGCTATGTAGCACATAGTAGGTATTCAGTTACATCTTTTACATTTAATTCCATGACCTAAGTAGTCAGAACTTAGAATTTTATGCAAATTTGGACAAGTTAAATGCATTAAATGATGCCCCACACAACCAGAGACAGGAGAGAAATGACTAACGTTTCCACGACAAAACAGACAATCAGGAAACTAGAGGTCCTAGGGGATGATCCATAGAAAAAAGCATGAATCTCATCCTGTTTTGTCCCTTGAGAGTGCAATGCCTAGGAACAGGCATCTCTCCTGCCCTCCCATGCAAGGAGATCATAGACAGATGGCCCCAGGAACTGATTCTAAGGACAGGCAATAAAGGGAAAAAGCACCGTATTTGAATTCTACCTCCGAATTTGATTTGCTGTGTGACAACAGGAAAATTGCTTCCCTTCTCCAGGCCACTAAACTCCTAAAGAAAGGTTTTGAAATAAATGGCCTAGGTAATGCCCTGATTATATTTAATGACACTAGAGGTTATTTCTTCTCCCCTATTCTCTACCGTAATTCTAAAACTTCCCAGAAAGGAAAGTTTGCTTCCAGGTGAGCATTTTTAAAAGCTGGAATAACAGAATTATCAAACATGAGCTACACAAATATCAAACTTAAATTCCTGGTAAGATGAAGGTCCAATTAGGAAGGCAGATGCAGCAGCTCTTTTGTCAGAGGGAGGCACTGAAGTGGCCAAATGCACAAGAATAAGGAAAATGAGGAAGTCCGTGTGCTACGGGCTGCGGATATTAACTCAGCCGTTTATCTGCTGAATGTGGTGTCAGAGATCATTCTAGATGAGTGGGTTCCATAGCAAACTAAAGAGAAAAAAGTCCTGTGCTCATGGTGCCCAGTTCTAGTGAAGAGAGACGGACAATAAAGCAAAAATGAGCGGTGTGGGGGGCCAGGGTAAGTGACAGGAAGAGAAAGGACGCAGGCTGAAGGGAGACACTGGGAGCACCTGGGCTGCTTGGCACAGGCCTTTTGTTTTTGTTTAACATCTTTATTGGAGTATAATTGCTTTACAATGGTGTGTTGGTTTCTGCTGTATAACAAAGTGAACCAGCTATACATATACCTGTATCCCCATATCTCCTCCCTCCTGCGTCTCCCTCCCACCCTCCCTATCCCACCCCTCTAGGTGGACACAAAGCACCGAGCTGATCTCCCTGGCAAAGGCCTTTCTGAGGAGGTGATATTTGAGCAGAGATCTGCAGGAAATGAGTAAGCAGCCATGTGGATAACAGAGAAAAATCATTCCAGCCTGGAGAATCAGAAAGTGCAAACTAAGCCCTGGACTGGAACGTGCTTGGTGACTTTGAGGAAACTTAAAGAGAGCAATGTGGCTCAGGGAGGTGGGAGGTCAACAAGGGGAGGAAGGGGGACAGAGCAGGTGTCCAGCTTACACAGGATAATGGGGTGGCCTCCACTGCTGATAAGGGCCATGGCTTATGCTCTTACAAGACTTTTAGTAGACTAGCAACATGTTCTAACTTAAGTCTTAGAAAGACTGCTCTGGATGTTTTATAGAGAATGGATTTCACAGAAGCAAGCATCTAAGAGGAAGATGCATTTAGGATGCTACTGCAATATGCCAAGGCAGAGATGATGGTGCTTTGGACTCACAAGGTAGTGATAGAGATGGTAAAAGATCCACTTGTGCACGTATTCTACAGGTATAGCTAACAGGATTTGCTGGTGGGTTGATATGGCACTCCAAAGAGTAAAGGTCTCTCCATGAGTGTTTCCAGAAGATGAATGCTTGGCAAAGGGGGACAGCAAGTACCAGTGAAATCCCAGAAAGTGTGATCCTGCCAGCACGCGGGACCATGCAATGACTGAGGTATTGGGTTGCGTGTAAAGTAATGAAGGCGCATCTGAAGAGTCTAACCTAGCAGCCTTCAGTACATATAGGTCTCAACGGTTGGTAAGTCACAAGGCAATTCCCTACAACACCATGGGAGACGGTTCACCTATAATTCTGTGTTTCCTTATCCAAGTCAGAAAGAAAGCCCACTGTACTTAGGGTACAAAAGGCCCTGAGGCCATACGATGACAAATGTATAGTACGGAAGACGCAGCTTTGCCCAGGCTGAGTCTGGGAAACAAGAAAATCTGACTGGGAACTCAACCCCCTGGAGTTAAAAAATTGGTAGTCTCGGGGAAATCATGAGCCTGACTTTATCCTTGCATGCTTTGACTGTCAGTCGTATTCAGACAATTGGCAGTAGCACCATGTCACCGTAATTTTCTTTTCAGAATAGGCCAGAATCGAAAATGCTTGTTGGAACCATATCACAATAGCTCCTCAGTGAGCTTTGACTATTTCAGCCACTGATTTGTGAGTTATACATCTTCTATAATAAAACTTGATGTGACCCCAGAAAACTTTGCATCATGTGGAGACACACACATATACACAGCTTTCTCATCATTATGCAAATTTAATTAATTCTGATGTTTTAATATATACTATATGACATTTTAAAAACTTTACCTTGAGTCTATCAGTTAACTTTGTGAATAAATTCAGCTGTACGCTCTTTCCTTCTTGGACAATATTTAAGCCCGTGCTGAGGGTTTCACCCCTGCAAAACCTCCAATTATTCAAGTTATTTTCTTAGATTCATAAGAATTAACTGGTAGCACACTTATTTATTGATCCATGCTCCAGACTTTTCTAAAAGATTTTGACATTTAGGAGATGAGACCAACAACAAAAGGTCAAAAAGAGATACCGGGATACAGGAGCAAGCATGAGCCCCTTTTCTTCCCTTATTACCTCTTATGCATGTCATTTTCTGGCTATTCCTCCAGTCCCTTGAACTTCCTGTCTTATTCAATCTGAACAGGTAAACTCAAAGTGGAGATAAATCTCCAGCCAGGCTGACAGGGGTTTAAAGGAGTTTCATGGTGGTCCATACTGTCTGCTTTAAGGAACACGGGAGAGCCTCCATGCTCACAAATTTCTCCTGATGCCTAATTCAGAGCCTGAAATTTTAGCATTATGGATTTATCCCTCTGTGTATGGATTGTCTCTCTGAATTTTTCTTTTAAATTCCTAGTGCCCCTGGAAAGGTCAGTGTACTAAATCAACATGGATAGGTTTATTGGAGTCTTTCCTCAGTGACTAAAAGCACTAGCAATGGGAGGAGGAAAGAGGAGAGACAGCTGCTACTGAAACATTTAACAGGAACCCAGGAAGCGCACACAATGGGAAAGGAGAAGATATCAAAAAGAAACTGCTTCATATTCCCTAAAACTTGGCCTTTCACAATGACTGAGATGCAGGGTGGAAGTCAGAGGACAGTGGAGAACTGGACACTGGATTTGACAAGATGAAGGTAGCTGGTGACCTCGTTAAGTACAGTGATGAGAATGAAAGCCCAAATGGAGTGGGTTGCAATGCAAATGGGACATTCCAGTCTCCTAGTAAAAAGATGTACTGTAATTGGGAAGGGGAAGCAACAGGAGCCCTTGGGTCAGTCTTCACTCACTGTTGTCAAAGGATGCCTGGAATCTTCACCCTGTACAACTACCAGAATTCAGAAGGACCCAGGTTCTTTGCTTAATACTATGCCTATGAAATTAACTGAAAAAGAAGGATTAATGGGTTAATAGGAGGGTCCGGAAAAGAAAATGTAAAAACCCATACACAAAATTTAGCCAGCAAAGATATGGAAGACACCGGACAATAATTTGAAAAGGAGTCCAAGTGAGTGATGTGTGGGTGATCTTTTCCTATTCCCAAGAAAAATAATAGCTAACATTTATTTAATGTTTCTTTGCATTCCAGGTACAGGCCTATGTTCTCTACATACATAAACTCCTTTAAGACAAAACAACCACATGAGGAAGGCATTATTATCCCCATTTTACAGAAGAGAAAATGAACCACAGAGAGATTATCAACTTGCTTAAGGTCACATAGAAAGTAAGTAGAAAGACCGACGATTTATCGCAGGTAGTTTGGTTCCAAAGTCTCTACAATTAACTGTTATGGTTTACTGGCTCCCGAAGAAATTATTAAGTCTCACAACAGTTTTTATATCCCCTACATTAGCATTATAATAATATACTGTTACTTATGTGCTTATAGGTCTATGCATCTATTTATCTAGATTGTGTAATTCTTAAGGGCAGGAACTCATTCTCTTTTGTCTTCTCAAGAACTTAAACTGTGTCTGTTATAAAACAACAACAGTGAATATTTATCTAGGATGCCAGACACTGAAGAAGTGTGTTGTTCATTTGCGGGGTTTTTCTGGAAGACAAGATGAAAGAGAAGCGGGGAGGGAGTAAGAGAGAGGGAAATAGCACGAGGGAAGGAAAGGAAAGAGAGGTAGCTTGGTTCTAACTACAAAGGCACCTGCCACAAACAAAAACAGAAGGTAAAGAGGCAGTGGAAGAGCAGGTATTTTATGAGAACGTGAACTAGATTTTACTTTTGCTCTGCTCAATGTTTCTAAAATTCAGTCTAAGATTTAATGTAAATCTATTCGAGAAGAGTTGCTAAATTTTAACTGGAAATACTTCTTTGTGCTAAATAATCTTTATAGCATTCTAAATTATAGCCAAGTAGCCATATCATTATAGGGCTGTTTAGCCATAGCGGTTTATGTGGAAAGTCAGGAGAAGGTGATGATGCATATCAAAATATATAATAAAGAACTTTTAAAAATCATGGGTATCTTAATTTACTCAAAATATTTTTTATTTAGCCATTTTAATGCATTCAAGATTAAATGGGAGAATGAAACTAACCAGTGGGAACTGCAAAATGTCTGTGAAATGGTAATAATAATATTTTGTACTCTTGCAGCACTTTCCAGGAGAGAAGGTCAAAGCACTTTACAACCATTAACACATTCAACCTCACAGAAGCCTGTGGGGTCTGTGGGTGGTAAGCACATACCCCACAGTTAGAGTTCCCTTTTCAGGAAATGAAAATGTAAAGGCAAGTGTTAAGTGGAAATACTCAAGGCTGCAAGTCAGTGTTGCACTTGGGTGCCCTGGTTATCCTTGGACAGCTTACACGGGATTCCCAGTGCACGGTGACGGGGCTTGAGAAGACCGCCTGCAGCCTCTCCCTGCAGCCTTCCCCTCCCCCACCCCTCAGGGACCGTTCTTCTCACAAAACATCCAGGGAAAATGTGTGTACATTGAAGAATCCTAGAGAGGGGCGTGTCTGATCTAACTCAGTGACCCACGCACAGCATGGCCCCTGTGAGGTGCTTATATAGCCTCTGCTTGAATACTTGGGTTCATAAGAAGCTCACACTCCTGCGGCAACTTCTTCCAAAGTTGACCTGCTGTAAATAGAAGAATGAGGGCAGGGAATCTATTAAGGACTTGTTGACTGAGGGAAAACTGGGTAGAACTCAGGAACCAAGGCAACTTTCAAAATTCATTAGTTTTCCTCAACTCTCCGATGCTATATATACTTATCCAGAGAGCAGTCATTTATGTTATTGCTGCCAAACCAGTCTCTTCCCTTGGAGTTGTATTTAGGGAGAAAGACAGTGATACTGGGAATAAGATCATGCTTGTGACATTGGCTTTGGGAAGAACCACTCCAGGCAACTCAAGATTCTCTACTGTTTGAATGCACCCATTCCAATAAGGAGCCCTCCCGCAACCCTGCCCCAGTCTATGAGTTTCAGAAACCCTTTAGCAGGCTTCTAGTTCTTTACATATGCAACACCCATGGTATCTTCAAGACAAAGTCAGACAATTAACATTTTGTGAGTGACAGAGATATGCCAAGCCCTAAGGTAGTGCTGAGGCATCTTCAGTTTCAAACTAATAGACTGTTTTAAATGCAATTACATTTAGAATCACGTCCATGTCTTGAGAGATATTGCAGTTCAGCCTGAAATCTAGGATACCTCTGGACATCAAGATCCACTCCTTCGTACAATTGTTAGAGATCAAACATCTGTTCCCTTGTCCACTTGAGACTCACTATGTACAATGTATCGAGACAGAAATGGTCAGGAGTCCAGCAATATATTATATATATTATATAATGTGGCAAATGTTCAGCCATCCACGCATATAATCCTTACCACTACCCTACGACACTGATATTATGTCCATTTTAAGGATATGGAAACTGAGGCTTAGAAGGATGAGATGGTTCCTGCCCTTAAGTAGTTCAGAGTGAAGTAAGACTCACAAACACAAATAGTTACTGAAAAACCTAATGAGTTCCTGCTGATACATGACACAGTGAGGACTGTTACAAGACAGTACAAATGATGCACATGGCAAGCATTCATCAACCAGAGACACAACTGGAGGCAGAGAAGAAGCTTTACGGCGGAGGTGGGAACTGCATTACTAAAGAAGATGGTCTATTTGGTCAAGTAAGTGGAAGGTTTATGCTTCGTTTGAAATAAAATCTTAAAAAAAAAGAAGGTGCTAACTGGAGTTTTACTATGGTGTCAATAACTTCCCATGCTATAGCTATCAAAGTGGCTTTGCACTATGGATAAATACACTATTCTATCTTTCCTATTTTATTTCACTTTAAACCTGAGTTACAGGAGACACAAATCACTGTAAGCAGGAACACCCAAATTAAATGAGAGTTCGGTTTTGAGTCTACCTGCTTCAGTGCTCTTAAGCCACACATTTTAAAATTCCTTTAGATTATGTTGAGGGGATTCTAAGTAAATCCAGATAAGAAAATCGATATTTCTTGTACCTTTCTGAACTCTTAACCTTGCTAAACTGTTCTGTGAGAGAGTAGATACTGACTAAACTTTGAAATCAGCTGACACTTCTGTGTGCACATACAACCATACGGAGAGAGACTTTCTTTGACTTTTCATGAGTTAGTGTGAATTGTGAGTTGGAAGATGTGGATTTTGGTGAAGACTTTGACCATTGTAACCATCTGTTTAATCTTAACGTTCTGATCTGGGAAATGTGACCTTTAGACAGGACATTATAATGGACTCATCCTGTTATAGGATCCCTTGACTTTGTGTGTTTTGACATAAGAAAAGGAGTAGAAGAAACTGAATGGCATCCTTGAGTGCAATCCATATATATAAATATACTATAGAATATACTCCATTTCAGTAAATGGTAGCCAGTATCATTATCCTCAACAACATGAGCATGGTTCTCAATACATTCCTAAAAGCATATAGTATATAAAGAAGATCTGTACCCACAGAAGAATTATAGGATGCTTAATGCTGCAGAGATGCCTGACCTAACTCAATACCCCACCCATAGCATAGCCCCAAGAGGTAGCTCGTCTAGCCTCTGGCTGAACACTTGTAGTGACAAGCAGCTCATCATTTTCAAGGCAGCTGCAACCAAAGGTGATGCTCTCTAACCAGAAGCAGGCCCTCCCTATGTTTACATGTGCATCTTTGGGAAACACTTCTCGCGTGAATCAACAATTTCTCCTGATGAAACTCTGAAGAGGTGACTGATGTTGAAGGCTCCCAGGCTCCCCAGAGTCTGATGCACGCCTGATGCCAAATAAATGCTGCGTTGAGTTAGCAAGGCCACGGTTTACTCCTGGTCTTTGTTCAAGTGGCCCTTTCCTGTCTCATTTCACTGCACAGAACATTTTCCCAGGCCCTGCTTGCCACAAATTCTGCACCCTTGTCTCTGAGCCTGGGTTAATAGTCTTTGAAAGTCTGTTAGAAGGCCAGAAATTCTGACTTTGCCAGCCCCTGAAGCCACAAAAGAAACAAAATATTACTCCACTCTGAAGTGGGCCTTGTTGTCACACAGAAGAAAGAGTGGCACCCACTTTCCAAGTGGGATATAGATGGGCGTTATATTTTTATACAGTTATATACATAGATTATACTGACTCATTTTGTTTGCAGTAAAACTGAAATACTACTAATAATTATTTTTATCACCAACTCTGATCTTCTCTGGCTCATGGCTTAGTGAATATATATATTTCTTTTTTTCCAAAAATCAATATTTAATAATGTTATCAGTATCTGTGCTCTAAATTGAAGCCTCCCCTTCCAAACACACACAGACACACTCCCGCCTTCTTTTCTGAGAAGCTGAAGATATTGCTGCTTTCAGCCGGCTGCTCACAGCTCTTCATTTTAAAAAGCAATGTCTCCTTATAGTAGCTAGCTCCCCATGTGCTAAGTGTTTTATCATTCCAAACAATTTTAGCCACTTCCATATTCCTGCAGCAAGGTTGGCAAGATGTCTTGCTTTGGCACATCAAGTATTAGGGTGGCTCGTCTGCACCGTGCACTGCTGTACATAGTACACGATTCCTGCCAGGTCGCCTGTCCTTCATGCCAGTCACAAAGCAAGGATCAGAAATACAACCCATTTGAGAGTCACTGCTATTTCTCCCACCATTAGTTTCTATTTCCCACTTATACCACGAATTCTTATAAAATAAATCCTAACTCACTTCAGGAAGAAATGTGTAAAGAAACAGGATAAACCACCACATTAGATAGTATTTAACCACCTGCTCCATGATGAGCTTTCAGTGCCTTTCTTCACCCAAACAATTCATACAAAGATACCAAAGGCATATCACACATCAGAGTCAACTGCAAAGCACTGTCAAGTCCCCAGGAAGGATGTAGAATCCCCAATTGCTTAACAATTTTCCAAAATTGTCATGGATTCCCAAGTTATATCTATGACATTTATCACACAGATGGCACTCCAGGCAAATGGCAACAATGATGAAAATAACATTAGTAATGATAATAATAATAGCTAGCATGTGTCGTGCATGCTTACCATACACTCGAGGGTATTCTAAGCCCATTGAATGAATTATCTCCTTTATCATAATCATACCTCTTTAAGGAGATACATTATCATCCCCATTTTGCAGAAGAGGAAATCGATACTCCAAGAAATTATTCGCTAAACTCACATCTAGTGGGATGTGTTAGAATTAGGATAAAATTAGAATTAGAATTAGTTTTCTTTCTTTTTTTCTGCATTCCCATGTTTATTTCAGCATTATTCACAATAGCCAAGTATTGGAAACAACCCAAATGTCCATCAGTGGATGAATGGATAAAGATGAGGTATTTATATACAGTAAAATGTTACTGAGCTATGTAAAAGAAAGAACAACATGGATGGATAATGAGGGAATTATGCTTAATAAGAAAAGCCAGACATAGAAAAACAAATACTGTGTGATATCATTTATTTAATGGAAATTTAGAAAGCCAAACTCATAAAAACAAAATAGAATAGTGGTTCCCGGGGGTTGGGATGGAGGGGCACTGTGGACATGTTATTGAAAGGTACAAACTTGCAACTAGTAGATCAACTAGTTCTGGAGATCTAACGCACAGCATATGAATTATAGTCAATAATACTGTATTATATACTTCAAAATTGCTAACAGACTAGACCTTAAATGTTCTCATACCACAAAAGAAATAGATATGTGATGTGATAGAGGTGTTAGCTCAACGGTGGTAATTATATTGCAATATATAAATGTTTCAAATCAACACATTACACAATCTTAAACTTACACAATGTCATGTCAATTATATATCAACTCAAAGAAGAAACAGCATTTCATTGAGGTAAATGCTAGACAGCAAGAATACAGACAGGAGTTACACAGTCCCTTTGATGTCAGTGTTTTTAGGGGAGAGAGGTAAAATTATTAGTTTTCTAACATGGAAAGACCTTACACGTGAGGCCCAAGCTTTCTTTGTCAGCGACCACCTTGGCCCCATACCCCTAATCACATCCTGTCGTTGCCACTGTGATGCTGAAAAGAAGCACAGAAAGATGAACCCATTGACCCACAACCTATTCTTCTCAAGGCTTGTGGCATAACTGAACTCAGCTACTCTGCTGGGTCATTCTTGTCCTGAATCCTGTTCTGATTCTGTAACTCCTTCTAAACTTTCAAGTCCATGTAACCCTGCCAGCCCAGAGAGAAGAGTATAAAAATGTAAACAGGATTCAGTGTATGATTATACGAAGAAAATACTTAATCTCTATCTATATTTCAACATAGAGCCTTTCCTAGTCAAGCAGCCTATGTTGTTATTGCATTCCATCATCTCTAAAATGTGGATAACAAGAATATCTACTTCATTGAGAACTTATGAGTTTAAACCAAATAATGTACATAGATCACTTAACAGAGTGAATGACACATAATAATTGTTCAGTAGATAATGAAACGTTTATAATTGTAATATATCATCATCATCATCATCATCAAAGTAAAAGAAATTTTGCACTTTGGACAATTTATTTACAGACATTTAATTCCCATGGCATTAGAAAAGTGACCTCAAGATCAACAAATCATAATATGGATCCAGTTCAGGAATTTCCTCTTAAATTTCACAGATGACTGTGAAATTCTTATCCATAAAATTTTCTAAGGGAAAAGGAGGCATGAAATTCAACTTTAAATATTAAATTGTTTTGTTACTACCTTACTGAACACAGATGTTTTCTTCCATATTTTAGGCCACATGTGGCCATTTTTTCCCCCATATCATTCCTTTAATTCCATTTCAGAACTTAGTGGAAACCCTGAGCTTTGATTTTGTTATTTACAACCCCATCATAGTATCCTTCAAAAATGACTGCAATTTTCATTTAAAATAGTTTTAAAATATGATCAAATTTTTGGAGTGTATACAAAGTTTCAAGTTTTAAAAAACATGCTAAAACATTCAGGGCAAGTGTAGACCATTTCTGCAGGCAATATAGTTTAAGCAGCTAAGCTTTATGTTGAATCTACCTTGTGTTAAAATTCTGTTTCTGCCATATATGGCAGAGATGTGTAAACTAGAAGAAAACACTTGGGCTTGCCTGGTGGTGCAGTGGTTAAGAATCCGCCTGCTAATGCAGGAGACACGGGTTCAAGCCCCGGTCCGGGAAGATCCCACATGCCGCGGAGCAACTAAGCCTGCGTGCCACAACTACTGAGCCTGCGCTCTAGAGCCCGTGCTCCGTAACACTTCAAGCTTCCTATCTGCATAGTATATTCTTTTCATCCAACTACTTTAAAACTATCTGTGCCTTTATATTTAAAGTAACCCTCTTTTTGACAGCACTGGGGCTAGGTCTTACCATTTCATGCATTCTGACCATCTCTGCCTTTCATTTGGAACGTTCACTTTGTTAATACTTCATGCAATTATTGACAGCAACAGATTCAAAGTTACCATTTTAAAATGTTGCTTGTTTGTTGTCATTTTTGCTCCTCTGGTCTTCTTTTTCTGCCTTTTTTTGATTATTTGAATATTTTTTATAATCCTATTGTAATTTGTCTTTTGACTTTTTATCATACTTCTTTACGTTCTTCTTCTTATAGTTTCTCTATGGATTAAAATAAACTTCCTTAACGTTTCAAAGTAAATTTAGAGTTAATATCATACTACTTCATGTAAAATGTAGAAAATTTAAATCTTAAATCTCTTTATTCTCCATCCTTTACGCTAGAATTGTCATAGTTAGTACATGTATATATACTGTAAACTCCAGAAGACAATGCCATCATTCTTACTTTAAACAGAACTAAGTATCATACAGAAAATTGAGAAAAATAGTCATTTATATTTACAAAATAGTCATTTACATTTACTACTTCCAATCTCTTTGTTCTTTTCCAAAGATCTGAGTTTCAATCAGGTGTCATAGCCCATAATGCTGAAGAAATTCCTTTATGATTTCTTGTAGTGTAGGTCCACTAATGATAGATACCATTAATTTTCTTTTCTCTGAAATGTCTTTATTTTTGCCTTCATTCTTGAAGGATATTTTCACTGGATACAGAATTTTAGCTTGACATAGTTTACTTTCTTTCAGCATTGCCCTTTGGCCTGCATAGTTTCTGATGAGAAATCAGTCAACATTTGGATCACTGACCCCCTACTATGTAATGTCCTTTTTCTCCAGTTGCTTTCAAACATTTCTCTTTTCTTTAATTTTCAGTAGTTGACTTTGACCTCACTGGGTGTGATATTCTTTATAGTTATATTTCTTGACTTTGTGGGGCTTCTTGAGTCTATAAATTTGTGGCAATTATTTCTTCCACTAAACTTTAAGCCCCATTGTCCCGCCTGTCTGTATGTTAGACAACTGACTTTATGTTAGACAATGTGTTATTGTGCCACAAGTCCCTGAGGTTTGGTTTATATTTTCTCAATATTTTATCTATGTTCTTCGTATCAGATAATTATTGTTTCTCTACCTTCAAGTTCACTGCCCCTGTCTTTTGTCACTTCCAGTCTACTACTATATCCATCCAATGAACATTTTAATTCCAGGTATTATATTTATGGTTCTAGAATCTGATTTGGTTCTTTTTTACAGTTTCTCTTTCTCTGATTAAATATACTATCTTTTCAATCATTATGAACACATTTTCCTTTAATCACTGGACACAGTTATAGAAACTGCTTTAAAATTCTTCTCTGCTAATTTCATCATCTCCGCTGTTTGTCATTTTTCTTGAGACTGAGTCACATTTTTTCTGAATTTTTTTGTAAGCTTTGTAATGTTAGCATGCATCCTGGACATTGTGAGTGCTATGTTATAGTCTCTGGATTCTGTTACATTCATGTGAAGAGTATTGTGTTATTTTCTCTTAGCAGAGTTTAAATGAGCTCACACCACCAATTTTGTCCCTTAGGTTGCATCTAAAATGTCAACTCTGTTATTTTACTCTCGGCCAGGCTGCATTAAATCTATCTGTGCATGCAAGTTTTAGGGAGGAGGCAGATATCTGAGCAGAGTTGGTGCATGCCTTGCGGACTGCCCCTCTCTGGACATTGGCTTTCTGGGATTCTCCCTCCCATTTTCCAGTGGCTATGATTGCCCCAAATTTGTCTTTTTGGAGCCAGAAAGACATGGGTTTTGCATTGGAGTTTTAGTCACTCCATGTAGCACCAACTGTGGCCTGGCTCAGTTTAAAGGCTGTAAAAGTAGATAACTCACTCTGTACTTTTTCCTTCTTCCAAACGTCAACTCTCTTCTAAGATACTCCTGCTCTTGTTCACATTCCAGAGCCTTTAAGTAATTGTTGTTTACATTTTAACCACAGTTTATAGTTGTTTACTGCAAAAGGGTTGGCTGATAGAAGCTTTCTGAGCCATACTGTTCCACTAGGCTGTTTTGTTACATTGGACTGTTTCTGAGACCCAGCTGTTTGACATAAAGGTTCATTGACTCTTGAATACACAGTACTGCACATATTAAAAAACTGGGTAGAGGTATAAAAAGTGTAAGTGCAAAATCTGTAGAATATTGCCATGGTAGTTGTTGATATCCTTATAGTTAATTAATTCCATTAGTATTTACTGAGGGCCTAAAATGAGTGTTGCAGTCTGTTGGACACTGGGCAAACAATTGTGAACAAAATAAACACAATTCTTCCCTTATGGAGCTTGCATTCTAGCAAGGGTACAAACATCAACCTAAAAATCACAAAGATATTATAGTATAAATTGTCCTAAAGTAAAAATGCAAAGTGTCATTCAGTATATCTTGGAGGCTGGTTAGGAAGAGACTTTGGAGCCATGCTCTAGAATTAACGGAAATTCACTGTGCAAAGGTTGTTAATAAGAGCATGTTAGAGAGAAGAAAAATCAGGTTCAAAGAGACTGGTATAGGAGAGAGCTTGGAGTGTTTGGAAACAGGAAAATAATCAGGCTAGAATAATTGTAGCAAAGACACTGGATGAGAATGGAATTGTCAAAACCAATCATGCAGGACCCATGGTAAGGCTATTGGAGTGCATATTATGAACAACGGAAACTTAAAAAGATTTCACCAAGAAAGTAACATGGTTAGGCTTGGTTTTGTTTTTTGCTTTTCTTTCTCTGAAAGAACACTCTGGTTACGATGGAAAATGGATCAGAACTCGTGTCTGTATAGAGAATAATAAGTGTTATTTAGTGGCCCACACATAACATATTGGTTTCTTAAACTGAGATGGTGGAAGTAAGCTATAGAGAAAGAGAAGGATGCAAGAGAATTTTAGTAGTTTAAATCTTCCAGATGGTTTATACCTGAAGGTGGAAAGAAAATCAAGAACCAAGAGACTACTAGATTTCTGACTCCTGGTAAATGGACATATGTTTGTGTCATTCACTGAAAGATAGCCAGGTTCAGGCAAAGAAGATAAATTCAGTCTTGAACGTGAGTTTGAGGTACCTTCAGGATATCTAATAGAAGATGCCACATCAGCAAGCAGATATATGGGTTTGAAGCTTAGAGGTTAAAATCTGGGGGCCAGTTCCATATAAACAACAACTGAAACCATGAAAATGAACGAGATTATTTAGGAAGATAGTATAGAATGTAAAGAAATGGAGGCCTAGCTGTGGGCAAATGTTACACAACTCAAGCCAGGCAGCTCTGGGTCTAGTACGGAGTGTTTGGGGATGCCTGTGTAGCAAAGAAGGGAGATAGAAGGAAAGCCTGTGAGTGTGACATCATGAAAGTCAAGAGCAAACATAAATAAATAAATTAAAAGATTTAAAGAAAAAGGGAATAGCGATAGAACCAAATACTTCTGAGATTATCTAGTAGGTTAAGGACTAAAACATTCTCATTGAATTTAATATCATGTAGGTCAATGGTGACCTAAGCAAAAATATTTTCTATGTAGAGAGACAGGGGTGGGAACCAGATTGGAGTGGGCTAAGAAATGAATGGAAGTTGAGAATACATAAAAGGTGAAGGTTAACAATACTTTAGAGCATTAGCTGTGAGGAGGAAAGAGAGAGAAAAAAGTGATGTCTGAAAAGTGAAGATGGCATTTGAGAAACAATGTCGTACAGAAAAATAATTATTGTTCATTTGTTTGTTACAGACAGGGGAAACTTCAGTGTTTCCATGGTGATGGCAAAGAGTAGAGTGGGCAAAGATGAAGATAAAAGAAAGAGCAAAGTCATATGGGAATGGGAATACAGCCACAAGTGGAGCTTGGTCTTACACAGAGGAAGGCTCCTTCCTAGTTATGACTAGAGTCATATGGGAATGGGAATACAGCCACAAGTGGAGCTTGGTCTTACACAGAGGAAGGCTCCTTCCTAGTTATGACTAGAGGAAAACAAGGATGGAAGACAGAATCATTGCAGGTTTACATATGTGTATAGGGCAGCTAGCAAAAATGTGAGGAATGTATCAGCTGCATTATCTTTATTTTCCTTGTGAAGTAAGAAGCAAATTCATTTGTTGAAAGTGAAGGGAAGAGGAGGTGAAACTAGGCTTGAAAGAAGTCAAAATGGTTTAAAATATTAGTGTAGAGAATAGGAGATTAAGAAAACATGGTAGGTAGAATTGCTGGTAATTACAGAGGGCCAACTTGAGATTGAGATCACGAATGTATAGTGGACCCAATCTATCTGCTGAGTGATTTTCCTACAGGAGTGTGCAGCTGCTAGTGTAGTCATCAGGTAACCTGGCTGTTGGTACATCTATTTCCCAGAAGATTTAATCTGAAGTCTGCTCGACTAGGTAAACCTATATGGACCATGCCTTTCCCATCTGTTTATCATTACCTACAAGAAAGAGAACTAATGCTAATTGTAGTATCTTACATTCATTCAGAAATTTTCAAACTTTTGTTTCTAGAGCTCCCACTAGAGTTTTGGGAAATGTATGTACCCTCTGCCATAGTGTTCAGTGCACATCTAAGTTTTTTCATCATAAGAATATGGGGTTGCAAAGGATATAACTGCCAGTCTATTATATGCTCTGGACGTGCTTTAAATATGTGCTACTTGTTACAACTTTAGAGCTGAAAATTTATCTCAATTTACAGGTACAGCTCTTTTTATGTGCTTTGCTTTATCATGCTTCAAAGATATTGTATTTTTTACAAATTGAATGTTTGTGGCAACCTTATGTTGGGCAAGTCTATCAGCGCCATTTTTCTAACAGTATTTGATCGCTTCTTGTCTCTGTGCCACATTTTAGAAATTCTCACAATATTTCAACATTTTTCATTATTATTATATGTGTTACGGTGACCTGTGATCAGGGATCTTTGATGTTACTATTGTCATTGTTTTGGGACACCATGAACTGCACCCATATAAAACAGCAGACAGTGAATACGTGTCGTGTGTTTCTTCTCCACCGACAAGCCACTCCCCCAGCTCTCTCCCTCTCTTAGGGCCTCCCTATTTCCCGAGACAGAACAAAATTGAAATTAGGCCAACTAATAACCCTACAATGGCTTCTAAGTGATCAGGTGAAAGGAAGAGTCACATGTCTCTCACTTTAAATCAAAAGCTAGAAATTGTTAAGCTTAGTGATTCATGAGAAGTGGTCAAAATGTTAACATTAACAGGAATTTGGAAGAAATTGATTCCAACCTTCATGGATGACTTTAAGGGGATCAAGATGTCAGTGAAGGAAGTAAATGCAGATGTGGTAGGAATAGCATGAGAACTAGAATTAGAAGTGGAGGCTGAAGATGTAACTGAATTTGTTGCAATTTTCTGATAAAACTTTAATGGATAAGGAGTTGCTTCTTATGGGTGAGCAAAGAAAGCAGTTTCTTGAGATGGAATCTACTTTTGGTGAAGATGCTGTGAAGATTGTTGAAATGACAACAAAGGATTTAGAAAATTACATAAAATTAGTTGAAAAAGCAGTGGTAAGGTTTGAGAGGACTGACTCGAATTTTGAAAGAAGTTCTACCTTGGGTAAAATGCTATCAAAAAACACTGCATGCTACAGAGAAATCACTCGTGAAAGGAGGAGTCAGTCGATGAGGCAAACTTTGTTGTTGTCTTATTTTAAGAAATTGACAGGAATTCCTTGGAGGTCCAGTGGTTAGGACTCCACACTTTCACTGCTGGGGCGCAGGTTCAATCCCTGGTCAGGGAACTGAGATCCCACAAGCCGTGTGGTGTGGCCAGAAACAAACAAACAAACAAACAATTGCCACAGCCACCCCAGCCTTCAGCGACCACCGCCCTCATCAGTCAGCAAGCATCAGCATCAAGACAAAACCCTCTACCAGCAAAAAAATTACAATTTGCTGAAGGCTCAGATGATTGTTAACATTTTTCAGCAAATAAGTTAGTAAAAAATTTAAATGAAGGTATATGTGCATTGTTTTCATAGACATAATGCTACTGCACACTTAAAAGACTACGGTGTAGAGTAAACCTAACTTTATAGTCGATGAGAAACCAGAAAGTTTCTGTGTCTCTCTTTATTGCAGTATTTGCTTTATTGCAGTGGTCTGGAACTGAACCAGCAATATCTCTGGAACTGAACCAGCAATATATATATAATATCTCCCACTTGAGCTAACTGGCAAAACAAACTTTTGCATCCATTCAATCAATCAAATAAGAATTATTATTATTTTTTTGTCAGAAAAAGAATGACTTCAACTCAGAGTTCATATAAACTAGTTAATAAATGACTTAATGGCCAGCATCTCTCTTCTGATTCCTAATTCAAACATAGATTGACAGCTAGAAAAAGCACAGAGCACTGGCAAGAGCTTGTCACCTGGATAAAGCAGGCCCCCACGGACTTGCTTTGCTTTCTCAGGGCTTCTCTTTGAAGCAAGACATTTCCCTCTGGTCCCCTGTTTTGTGGCTCAGAAGTTTTTACCTCCCAGGGCAATGAATCAGAGTTGAGAGTCACTACGGGTGGAAAATTGGTTTTTCTTTATAAAGTGGAAACAGGAAAAGTGTGAATGGGAAATGGGAAAAAAGGATGGCAGCGCAAAGGACTTTCTAGAGGATCAATTTTAGGAAAGAGGATATATGAATCTGAAAACTGATTTTCTTAAAGTACACACTCCCACACAGCTCTGGACAGTTTTCATACGTGACCAAGTAAATGCTAATTCCAGGTGGAAGAATACCACTTTACACCACCGTTTTCCAGTGTGTGGAAAAGCAACCTATATTCCAACATTTGTTTAAGCTGTTTTGTTCATGGCGACTTGCAAAGTCCAAAAACGTCAATACTGGGAACTAGGAAAACATCTCCATGTGTTAAGCCTCAATCTTCCATTTTGCATACGAGAAAACTGAGTCTCAGAGAGTTGAAATAATGTGACCCTAGTTGTCAAAATGGTCCTTTTAGGACAATTTTAAAATAAGGTTCGAAGTCTAAGTAAAGGTCTAAAAATACCCATGAATAAAACTCTGTATTCACTCATCACTTACCCATCCATTCCAGAACACAACTAAGCCCCTTCTCTGTTTCGGGAATTATAAGAGATAACAGTAATAATTTAGCAATGTATCCTATCCTTAAGGAGCCACCAAAAGACAGAATGTGGGCACAAAGAGTATAAAGAAAGTACATAAAGATGGGAATGTGCGTACAGAAACAGTGCCCCGTGGGTTCAGAGAACCTTAAGGGGTCTGGTTTTACTTTTGTGGGTAGAACACCAAGCTGTGAATTAATCTCCAGGGCCACCGCATTGCTGATCAAACATAGACCAGGAGATGAATCTCTTTCCAGTATTCCCAAAGCTCTCCTACACAGAACCAAAGTCTTTGGAGAGCAAAGACTGAGCCAGCTTCTGCATTACCAGGCACTGACTAACTAAGAACTGGGAATCCAAGAGCCAAAGGCCACCTTTCCCCATCTCAGGAGGTATGAGCGCTACACAATGCCTTACACACAACCCTTCAATGATCAGCAATGGAAGGTGAGCAGGGTGTTCTGGTGGCAGAAAGAGGAGGAGGAAGCGCCTTTGAATATGCTAGAAAAATGGGTAAATATAGTTTAGTAAACTTTTCTTTGAACTCCTTCAAAAACAACTTTCAGAAAAGCTATAGTTTAATACCTACAAAGAGTCGAGAGTGCAAACAATGCTATTGAAGAGTCTGACCTTTCTCAGCAATAAAAAATCGACATCTCACTCTCCCAAACTCTCATAGCACGTTGTTGCTGCCTGTCTTCCGACACTGTTCCTGGTCTGACTGAATTGGGGTTTCTACTCATATTGGGCTCTTTCCCCACTCCTAGACTCTGAGCTCCTCGAATAAGGACCTGGGTCCATCTCAATTTTTTATCTTCCTGTAACATGAGCACAAGATAAGCGGCTCATTTTACCTACAATGTAAGACCAAGAAATCAGTTGGTACCATGTAGGTAATACAAAGGATTTCTGCCAAAACCCCAAATTGGCCTCCTCTAAAGTATCCTATAAACATTGATTTTTCCCTAACTTTCTTAAACTATAATAGTAAGAACTCAATGTAAACTGTAATGCCTATTTTGAAAGTAATTCGCCCCTCGGTGGTTGCTCTATGATATCACATACCTGCCAGGTTAAACTATCATCTGACAATGGCTTATGAACAACCCTTGATTTCAGTGACAGCTTCAGGACCAATCCCCAGAGATGTGACAACCAAGTAAAGAAGGAACAATTTTTCTTATTATGTCTCTTTTTGTGGCTTAGAAGAATGTTGGCTTGGATTTAACCCAAAGCAAACTTTGGAGGTGGGCTGGACTCTGAGGAATTCTAGTTTACAACAGAAGAGCTGGCACTCCCTTTTCTACAACCTCACAACCAGGTTTCACTCCACTGCCAACCCCTAACTTAATTTTTTATCTGTAATTCAATGAGAGGTTTTGCTTCCAAATCACTTTCAAATCCTCCAGCTGTGCTTTCTCCTGGTGCATGATAGGTACATTGCCTTCCGATTGAATTATCACCCTCTTTATCTATCTTTCTATATTAAAGTCTGGTTAGATGCTCTCCCCAGTGCCCTGGGGCCAGGCCCCTTCCTTGGCAGAGGCTACCATTACTTTCTCAGTAAAGCACTAGGTAGACTCATTAAGTTTCAATATTAAACAAGCTGTAGGAAACTTCGGCGTTTCTTCCACAAAAGAGAAATGAAATTTTGATATACCTATAAATATGTGGTGTTTTCAACCCTATCCCAAGCTGTTTGTTACATTTTAATGCATATTAATATATGCAAAATAAGCTCGCCAAAGAAAAACTGTGGCTTAATGACTGTTAAGAATGACAAAATCCAAGACTAATTGAACCTCATAAGGGACTCGCAGATAATTTTAAAGGATAAATTCTCTGCCTCCTCACCTTATTATTTGAGGAAGAGCTGATGCACATGGGGAAAGAAAAAAACAATGAGCTAGAGATAAAATATTGCCAAAAAGTTATCTGCTTGGAAGCTCCCTTACAGCAGCATTGAATGCACTTGCTCCTCATTGGACCAGCCAAAGTTCCACCTGGATATGCACATCACTGTCTCTGAACATCAGAGATGCGCTCCTGGCCTCCCCCCAAAGAAGAACAAAGCCCTATGGCTTGAAAAGGGATGCCTAAGGGCTGCTCCACCTTTGGATGTAATACCAACCCTGCAGGGATGTCTGAGCAGGGTGGCACTAAGAGTCTGTGGCTTCAGTGGGCATTGGAGAGCTCCATGCCTAGCCCTTCAGCCTACTACACAGTTTATACTGCCAGCTCGATCTCTGAATGGTCCAAAATTCACAAAAGAAGGGAAGTAAGGAGATAGCCAAGTAATTACAAGAGAAGATGTTGAAAGGGAATTATTTTGTACTAAATTACTATATCCTTATAAGTGAATGGGATTATTTCTGGGGAAAAAAGAGAAAATTATGTTTACCCAAGTGGAAAGTTTTATTTTCAGTCATAAGCTGAGGCTTCATATCCCATTAAGTAGCAAAGGGAAATAACTCTTTTAGCCTTTTCTTCTTCCTGCCAGTTTTGATTTAAATGAAACAAAAAGAGAATTAACCAGGGCCACAGGTCAAAGGATTCTAGCTTTCAAAATCAGAAATCTACGATGGATGTTCTGAGGCAGTCAGCCAACTGGGGAATAGATGTGGGTTCTATAGGAACCAGTTGACACTACAGGAGCTTAAATGGGGCCTCAATATCCTCCATCATTCTAGCTGCTAAGGCTCTGACCCTGCTTGGGATACACGCCGCCTCTCCTCATTCTCTCCTTGTAAAGAAGGTGAGATGATTTAACTCCCATCAGGAGCTGCCATGTAGGAAGGACCGTCTCCACACACAGGCAGGCAGGCTAAATGGTGGGGAGGGAAGTGCTACACAGTGTGATGGAGTCACGCATCTGCCCCAGTGGTTGAGCTGCTCTCCCTACAACCACATACCTGCATCCCTTATGGAGAACACAGGAAGACAGAGTGGAGGGGCGGGAGCCTCACTGCGCTGGGAAATTTGGAAGCAGCAGCAGCAACTGGAGCAGGCAAAACTCAAACATTCACTGAAATGAAGGACTTTAGGCAGCCTGTCGCAATAGGGTCTCTCCCTATAAATCAGTCACTTCAGAATTTACCAGCTTCTTCCCACCTGATTCAGAGGGAACACCACCAGGGTCTATGCTGGTAACATTTTCTTTCCTCGTGAACTCTTAAGAATGGAAATCTACAGTAAAATATTTCAACAGCTATGGTCCAGAGAATATGCACTCCCCAAATGATTATTACCTCGTTAGCTTTAGTCCATTTCCTTAGGGGCTCCTGATCAATATCTTGGTAAGAAAAAAGTTATGACTCAGAGAGGAGAAAACTCTCTAAGTAATTCCACCAACCCTTCTCTGATGGTAGCATTAGTCCATAATGGCAGTGTATTTTCAGATAAATTCTGGGATCTTTTCCCTTAAGGGTGTTACTGAGCTGAGTATATTAAACACCTTCCCAGACACACAGTAACTCCTTCTCTTCATCCATCTTGTCTTTTCTCAAGGGCTATTCCTTCCCAGTCTTTGATATGTTGTTCACCTTGTTACTACCTATCTTGTCAGGCATTTCCTCTGTGGTTTCCGACATTTCATGCATCATTGCTCCCTATGTCTTTTTCTTACATTTTTTGCTTCCTAGGCCTTGAATCACTTTTTGGTGCAATATTTCATGACATTCATTTTTCATACAAATTTGCAATTTATTTCCGTTTCCTTTCTGATCACACCACATTTCACACTCCTTAAGACACTGACTGGAGATCCTTTTCCAGAAGAGTCATGCATGAAAAGAAGGAAAGGAAGAAAAATGATGTGCCATCATCACAAAGCCAGTTTATACACCTGACTGACTCTAGAAGATGTTATACTGACCAAAAGTAAAGGTGAAGATCTTGGTCAATGATGAAGATGAACAGGTCTGCATAAATGCAGTTAATCTGCAAAGGAGAGAGAGTTTGTCTTTCTCCAGCATGATTAGTATTTTAATCTTTGGAATCAATCTTAAAATTTTTACTACCAACCAAGAGTTAAACCATCTTTTTAAAAGATGGTCTTCAAGGTTAGCAGACGTTGAGATAAAAATAAGTTATGACTCAAAGAGAGGTGAAAAATCAAGAGATCCTTAGCACAGAAGAAAGAGATGTGTTTTAACTGAGTTTCAAAGCCATATGGAGAGCTGATGAGGTGGAGAAATGTAAGCAGGATTTTTTTTTTCCAGATGGTGGGCACTTGAGTTGAGGAGATGAATTTTGTAGAGGCCAAGGACCCAGGGAAAAAGGAGTTTGAAGCTGTACAGAATTGAATCTCAAGGTCGAAGGAAATGAAGGATTCGATGGTGCATAAGAGTCTAGGTGAAGGAGATGAGATGTGGAACCAGCTGGTGGTATCCAAAAGATTTCTCAGTGTATGTAAAATTAAAAGGATATAAGGGAAACTCACTAATGCAACAACAAAAATCTCATGGGTTCTTCTGGAACAAAGAATGTGTGATCTACTTACAGAAAGACTACTTAAGTAGAAGAAAGGATAATCACTATTTCTCAAAATGTGGTCCCTCAACTACCTGCATTAGAATCACGTGAAGTCGTACTTCAAGATGCAGAATTCCAGGCCTCAATCCATTTCCTACTGAAAAGAAACTCTTTGCTGGGGGAGAATTTCTAAAAGTTCATCAGGCAATTTTATGGTCACTAAAAATGAAAATATTGCTGTTAACAAATATACTACAGATAGATCCCAGTACACAAGGGAAAGTTCCTGGTGCCCCATCCCTCAGCCTATGGCTGATTTTGAAGGACACTAAAATATATTTAACAATAGGAGTGAGAATCAAATGCTAAAAACAATTACTTACAAGGATACTATCATATAAAGGAGCTACAAAACATTAATCAGACTGATCATTTGATGGGCATTTGTGAAAAATTTATTTTCTAGTTATTTGATAGTTAACCAGAAAACACTTTCTGATATTAAGGCTTTGTTTGTTTAAATTCTAGATACCCCTAAGAGCAGAGTAATTATGGTATACTTATGCTTGGGTCACTGGGGATCTTGCATATTTTCATGCTAACTGCTGGGAATAAAACGGTTTAACACCTTATTATGTGGATACGGGAAAAGTAAAAATTAGGACAGCTGTATACTTACTTTAAGTCAAACCTAAAAACTTCCTTTTAAAGGTATGTTTTTTGTGTGTGTGTTTGTTTTTTATTATTTTTAGTTTTTACGTTTCTTCTCTCTTAGAAGGCAAACAAAAGGGGATATTTAAAACCTTAAAAATATTATTATAAAAGAGCTTTGAAGAGCCCTGTAGATTGTAGATATTGCTTTACCAGGAACTACCATTTTGTCAAGATTTGCCCTAAAGCAAGTCTATTACTGCACTGATATGCTGTTCATAAAGGCCACTCTAAGTCAAAAGATAATGGTTGAAAAATTCTTTTCACTGATTCATTGTAAAATGAAAAATGTAAAAATACTTCCTTTTCATGAAGACAAATTGCATTTTTAAATTCTTCTAATGAAGCAGCATTCATCAATGTTTGCTCATTTGTCTTTGCGGGGGGGAGTTCTGGGGCACAGATAAGAAGATTAATGTCTCTGAACTTTTCAACACATTGAGTTTAGTCATGGTCCTCCCCTAGTGAGCAGGATTAAGTCAATATCATTACTAACATTCTCAGTAACATTTTAAGATTTACATTACGTTTCAATCTTTTATTTTTTTAGACTCAGAGTCCATCCTGATAACACAGTTTATGTTTCTAATTATCCAAGAATATAGTTTCAATTTCTTTTCATCTTGGTGAAAACAAAATTGTAGTCAACAAGGATGAGATGGTAGTATGAAAGTTAATAGTGCTTGAGGGCTTTAAGGAATGAGGAAGAAGACAGCCCTTTGTTCCCTTAGAGACCATTCATTTATCAAATATTTATTAAGCATTTATTCTGAGGTAGGCATTGAAGAAGCCTCTGGAGATGTAAAGATAAATAATAAAGCAGTCTTTCTCCAAAGACTCAAAATTGTTGGGAGAGGTAGCCAAGAAAACAAATGCATGCCGTATGGCAGGGACACAGCACTACTCCATGGAGAGAGAAATATTTTATGAATGAACTATAAAGTACTCAAAGAGGAGAGTCATTTGACTGGGAAATGACAAATAAAATTTAGATAATCTACTGGATTGAATAATTCCCCCCCAAAATCATATCTATGAAAAAGCTATAAATGTGACTTCATTTGGAAATAAGGTCTTTGCAGATGTGATGAAATTAAAATGAGGTCATTCTGGATTATGGTTGTCCTTAATTTAAAAAAAATGATGTCCTTATGAAAAGAGGAAAATTTGAATAAAGACACACAGGGAGAATGTCATGTGTTGATGGAGGCAAACACTGGAATGATGCATCTAGAAACCAAGAAACACCCAGGATCTCTGGAAACCACTAGAACCTAGGTAGAGGCAAGAAAGTCTCCTCCCTTGGAGCTTTCAGAAAGAATATGACCTTGCTGACACCTTTATTTTGGATTTCTAGCCTCAAGAACTGACAATAACTTTTAATGTTTTTAGACTTCCAGTTTGTTTTGTTATGGCAGCCCTTGGAAACTAATATAGATATGTATAATAATGAGAACAAAGAATGGTCCCAAACCTTGCCATATTTGGAGAAAATGAGTTTTTCAGGAAGCCAGAAATAAAGAGATTTAAGTGGAAGACATTATCAGGAAATTTGGCTGGAAAGGTCAACTTGGTACAAAGGATTAAAAAAAATCATGTGCAGAGGTGACATTTACCCAGTACACCCAGTCTAGAGCACTTATAAATTACTAAATATTTTAAGTCTTATTCTTGTACATGTACCCTAGTAACTGGTATACACTTTAAACTGGAGGCAAAATGAAGCCTTAGAATAGTTTACACAGGGGCAGGAAAGAAGCAGAATTGATTTTGCTTTTGTTTTTTTAGAAAACCTACTCTGAATGTCCCATATGCAAAGGTATGTGGGGAGGAGCGAGTTGAAAGACTATAAGCTGGGAGACTAGACAGGAGGATGTTACCACGGATCAACTGAAAGACTAAAGTAGATGGTTAAGGAGTGTCACTTTCAATAATGATGGACTAGCTTGTATCAGATAAAAGAAAATCATGTTGCAGTCATTGGAGACCAATCAAAAACAGGTATAAATTAGAGGGGATACGACCCTTGAAAGCAATGAAACAAACTAGGTGAGATCCACATTAAACCAGTTCTTTCCCTGAGGACATTCTCCTGTTCACATTACACGGACAGAGCTCAAGCAAAAATTAAGAGTTCTTCTGATAAGGAGTCAGGGAAAAGTTCAGAGCGGCCACGGAGGTGAGAAACTGAAGAGAGAAATTCCCCTCAAAGGAAACAAAAACAGGGAAATCTCCAAACTCTGCATACACATACCATTCAAATCTTGATTGACTTCTGATCTGGATACACACAGAGCAAGAATAGAAATCAAGTTTTGAATTGGAAGAATTAGAAGAGCTGGAAGGCTAAAAGAGTTGAGCAGAGATTTTCAATAGCTGCTCAGTGCTGGGTGGGAAAACTTCAGAGTTCAACTCCTGCCATGTTAGAAGGGATTGACAAACTCAGAGTTAGTCTTAAAATCTTAGAAGGACAATGCCATAAAAGTAACAACATGTCCAGAACTAAGGACCATACCTTAGGATTAAAGACAAAATTGAAATAACAAATCTTACATCTAAGCTTTCATAATGTCAAGATAAACTACCAGTAATTTAGTAATTTAACTGTCTAAAAAATAAAACTTAATAGTATATAGAATTTAACAGAATCCAGTGACCACATTTCATAGTATCTACTGCAACCAAATATTATTGTATATACCAAGCTGCAAGAAAATGTAACCTATACTCAAGAGAAAAAAAAAATGCCATTAGAAGACCACCTAAAATGATCCAGATTGGAATTAGCGAACAAGGACATGAGTATGAAATATGTCAAAACATTTCTCAGGAAAACATCGATATATTAGATGAAGAAATGGTTAATTTTAGAAAAGTAATAAAATCTCTAAAGAAGGACCAAACAGAAATCCTAGAATAATTAAAAAAATATATATAACACCTAACATAAGAAAAATTAGTGGATGAAATTGAGTAGATTGAACACAGCAGGTAAAGAAACAGTGAATTTATTGATAAGTCAATGGAAATCCTCCAACCAGAAGCATTAATAGAAGAAAAGACTAAACCAGTAAACAAATCCCCAGTTACCTGTGGGACAGTATCAAGACCTCCAACATACATGTAATTGGATCCCCAAAAGGAAAGAAAAGAGAAAATGGGGCAGAAAAAAGAACTTGAAAAAATACTGGCTAAAATGTCTCTGCATTTGATTAAAGACATCAACCAATAGATCCAAGATGCTTAGCAAACCACAATCAGGTAAATGTGAAGAAAACCACACCAAAGCATATTATACTCAAACTCCTAAAAACAAAAATAACAAAAAATCATAAGAGCAGCCAAAGAAACAAGGATGGCTGACTTCTTATCAGAAACAACAGGAAAGAAAAACTGATGGAACAAAACCTTTAAAATACTGAATGAATAAAACCTCCTAGAATTCTATACCCAGTGAAAATATTCTTCAAAAATCATTTTAAAGTAAACCTCTTTTCAGTTAAATGAAATATGAGAGAATTTGCAGCCAGAAAAACCTCACTACAAGAAATGCAAAGGAAAGTTGTTCAGGTTGAAGGGAGATTTTACCAGATGGGAAATCAGATCTAGAAGAAGAAATGAAGAGCAGAGCACTGGAAATAGTAAAAATTGGGGTATATTGATTTTTTTTGGTTTCTTAAATTCTTTTACAAATGGTTAAATGTTTTTTTAAATTCATTTTTTATTGGAGTATAGTTGATTTACAATGTTGTGTTAGCTTCTGTTTACAGCAAAGTGAATCAGTTATACATATATCCACTCCTTTTTAGATTCTATTCCCATACAGGTCATTACAGAGCACTGAATAGACTTCTCTGTGCTATACAGTAGGTTTTATTAGTTATCTATTTTATATGTATAGTAGTGTGTATATGTCAATCCCAATCTCCCAATTTGTCCCTCCCCACACCTTTGCTTAAGGAAAAATGGTATTTGTACTTTATATTGGGGTTCAAAATACATGTACATGTAAAAGTATATGACTAACTTAGCACCAGAGAAGCGAGAGGTACATTGATTTATATTTTTGTAAAGTTCTTACATTATAGGTGAAGTACTAAAAAGTTCGGGATGCATGTTACAATTCCTCGAGCAACTGCTAAAAGTTAATAAAAAATTAAAGCAAAAAGTCCATTAGAGAAGATATAATAAAGTACTAGAAAACACTTTCTGATTAACCTACATGCAGGCAGAATGGAGAAAAAAAGGAGAGGGGACAAGCAGAAAAAAAATTAGGTTGCTAGATTTAAATCCAATCATATAAATAAGTATATTTACTCAATTAAGAGAATATCTTATCCAGTCAAACTGGATAAAATTTCTGGATCCACTATATCAAATATAGTAATATAAAGTTATATACAGATGGAAGTAAAAGTATGGAAAATACCAAGTTTCAATTATCAAACTTAAGAAAGTAGAGTAACTCTAATATCAGCCTTTTAAGACAAAAAGTATCACTTGAAGTAAAGGGAGGCATTTCATAAGCATAGAAGGGTAATTTTGTCAAGACAACATCAGAATACTGAATAAAAACAAATATATATCTGACAGATCTTTAACATACATAAAGGAAAAATTAAAAGGAAAAATCCTAAAGAGAGAAATAAACATAGCTGGAGATTTTAACATTCCTTTTGTAGTAATGGATAGACCAGTAGACAAAAACAATTCAATAACAAAAAGAATATTTGAATAGCAATAGAAGTTATCTTGATTTTATTAACATTTATGCAATACTGAACTGACAAATTTAAACACATTCTGTTAAAGTGGATGTAGATAGTACACCAAAAAAAGATCATGTGTCAGCCTATAAAACAAGTCTCATTACTTTTAAAAAATTGAAATACCTCAGTTTATTCTCTGACAACAGAATTAAATTACAATCAATAGCAATAACCACTACTGATCTTGCAAATTTATCTAAAAATGAAAGAACTGAATATTATGAGCAGCCTTATGCCAATGAAATCAACAATCCGAAATGGAAAAAATCCTCAAACAAACACAGTTTATCAAATTGGCCACAGGTAGAAACAGAAAATATGAATAGCCTACATCTTTTGAAAGAAACCGAATTTGTGATTTAAAATTTTCCCAAAAAGAAAACTCCAGGCCCAGATGGCTTTACTCGGAAAATCTATCGACCATTTAAATTACAAATGATATCAAGCTTATGCAAACTCTTTCATAAAATAAAGTTGAGAGAACACTTCAAAACTCACTTCATGAGGCCAACCTGACCCTGCTGTCAAAACTTGACAAGGAAAGAAAATTACAGACAAAACAATTATTAAAAGACAGAAATTCAAGGTAATTTGAACACCAATTAGATATTTGATTTTATTTTAAAAAGTATGTTTTGGTGTGATAATGGTATTTCAACCATATTTTTAAATAACTCTTGTCTTTTGAAAAATGTACTGAAATATTCCTAGGTAAAGTGGTATTAAACTGAAACATATAAAGTGAATCTCTCTATTGGTCAAAAATTATCAAATATCGGCAATTTCACAATTCAACCTAATGTAATACCTGGAATTTTACTCATTATAGTCCAGTAGGGAAGGTGGAATATATGTATAGGGGAAGATAAAACAAAAATGCTGAGATGATGGTTATTGTATTTGGACACACCATTTGCCTCATGACCATTTTCATTATATAAAAGCTGTGCTGTTTGCTCTGCCTATGACATCACCGGTCTTGCTTGTGCAAAGGGACACATTTCAGATCCCAGGAAGAAGATGCAGCACACAGAACCAATCACACTTCACACAGACTGGACGTTGTCACACTGAAAGATCAGTGCATGTCAACTCTGAATGCCCTGGTCATAGCATTTTTCATGATATACCATCTGTTTCATAACTTCTAAGAGCCATTTCTATTCAGCTATTCCCTCTCATGTATTCCATTTGGAAATTCTTAAGCAAAAGGAAGTCTCTTTATAAATCACTGCACATTAGTAAATTGCTCTGAATTGTACTTGAATTAGTCAATTTTTGAAGAATGTTACACACATTATCTTTCTTGTAAATTTCAAAAGACATCACAAAGTGTAATCCAGTCATTGATTTATGGACTTGAATCTTTCAAAGGACAGATTCAGATTCACTTTGTGTCCTTGAGTTGCTCAATCTGGCATTTAGATAGGAAATATTGTCTAACACGTGGGAAATTGGTTCCTCATTCTCCTCTTCCCAGGACAAAGATTCATCATCAGAATATCTAAGTATAAATTCTACTCTCAACTTTAAAACTTAGACAGACAGACAGGTGCACACACATACACACTCATACACACACAATCTGATAGATCTTCTTCCATCATTTCTTCCACTGACTGAGAAATATGCTCTTTCACATGCATTTCCTGTGTGTCATGGTACTCCACAGTACTCAGGCTACTGGGCTTTTACATCAGTTCAGGTCTGATCAGGAAAGAGACACCATGCTGTAATTTTAAATGGGGGAAGCTTGATATAAAGAATATTAAGCTATGACTAGAGAATAACTATAAAAATGTAAAAAGAACTCTGAAGGGTACTCTAGGGCTGATGGTGAGTGTGCAAGGAAAAGATAAAATTGGAAGGGAGATGCCACCCAGACTATTGGGTAGTTGGTTTGCACAGGCCAAAGTTGTCCATAACTGCTAAGCAAGTAGGAACAATCCTCCAGGTCACAAGTGAGCCAACACTGGTGAGCTGACAGACAGGGAATCGGGCATTACCCCAGGCACAAGGTCTGGAGCCATGGTGTTCATGTCAGGAGAAGTGTGAGAAAGTGGGCACGTGGCCTGGGCTGGGCTTGGGCTATGAGGTTTCTGAGGTCCTGTGCTCTGGATGTGTGGCTGGGGCAGAGCCCCACCGGACACCTGAGCACACCCACACCACAGACCCATCATGCAGCCAGAGCAGACAGAAGCAAACACAGCAACCAGAACCAGTAAGAGACATCCCCTTCTCACAGAACGCCTCTCACTGCTCTCTTCTGACAAAACTTCACATCACACTCATTATTAAGGAGAAAAGTTTAATCCATTAAATCTTCGGAGCAAGTATTAAAGGATGAATTTGGAGCTCAGAAAAAAAAAAACCTGTTCTGGCTAGTGGATTTTTGGGTTTCACATGTAGACACAGTCTCCCCAAAGTGAGCCAAGATCTAACTTATTCAGCTCATGCAGCTCAATATCAAAAAAACAACCCAGTCCAAAAATGGGCAGAAGACCTAAATAGACATTTCTCCAAAGAAGATATACAGATTGCCAACAAACACATGAAAAAATGCTCAAAATCATTAATCATTAGAGAAATGAAAATCAAAACTACAAGGAGTTATCATCTCACAGCGGTCAGAATGGCCATCATCAAAAAAATCTACAAACAATAAATGCTGGAGACGGTGTGGGGAAAAGGGAACCCTCTTGCATTGTTGGTGGGAATGTAAATTGATACAGTCACTATGGAGAACAGTATGGAGGTTCCTTAAAAAACTAATACTAGAACTACCATACGACCCAGCAAACCCACTACTGGGCATATACCCTGAGAAAACCATAATTCAAAAAGAGTCATGTATACGCTAACACATATATATGGAATCTAAAAAAAAATGGTCATGAAGAACCTAGGGACAACATGGGAATAAAAATGCAGACCTACTAGAGAATGGACTTGAGGATATGGGGAGGGGCGAGGGTAAGCTGGGACAAAGTGAGAGAGTGGCACGGACATATATACACTACCAAATGTAAAATAGATAGCTAGTGGGAAGCAGCCGCATAGCACAGGGAGATCAGCTTGGTGCTCTGTGACCACCTATAGGGGTGGGATAGGGAGGGTGGGAGGGAGGGAGACGCATGAGGGAGGAGATATGGGGACATATGTATATGTATAACTGATTCACTTTGTTATACAGCAGAAACTAACACACCATTGTAAAGCAGTTATATTCCAATAAAGATGTTAAAAAAAAAAGATCTAACTTAGTGATTTCCATGGCATCCTGAGCTCCATGAAAACACTTTTCATCTAAGTATCACTCATCCTTCACATAATGGTTAAGAATCTCAAGGTGAGCTCTGGTGCTGGGCTTCCTTGGACTGAATCCTGGCTTGTCCACTTTTCAGCTGTGTGACTTTAGGGTCGTTATTTATTCTCTCTGTTTCCTCATCTAAAAGGGAGAATAATAAGGCCCACTCCTGGAGCTGCTGGACAGATATAATGACTTAATATGTGCTAGAGCTCCGGATAACCCCTAGCTCATTGTCAGAGTTCAAGAAATGGTAGCTTTTAATAGTATTATTGATGGAGCACCTATGAGGTAGGTCTCTTACATCTCTGGAAAGAGGTAACAAAAAACCTGGGAGCCAGTCTTTTAATCACACTTTCTCACAGGTTCAGGTATTTCTTTCATCAACCCTATTGACTTTATCATGTCTCCTCTTGCAAACCAAGGAAATTACACTGACATTGTTTTGTGCTTGAATTCCATAAAATATGGAAAGTTCATTACATCAAAACTCCCCCATATGTTTAACTCCCCACTGACTCTTCCAAATATGTCTTCCTCTTTCTTTCTTCACCTCCATTGTACAACCTGAGATACTTCTCTCAACCATTTATCTCTCAATTTGTACCTCACACATTAAAGCATACTCTATAAACAGAAAGGCAACTTATTTAGAGGTCAAAAGTGATGCTCAATTTTGAAATTCTAAATGTAAACGTCCTCATTTTCCGAGAATGTTTCCTACTTCATTTATTTAAAACCTAATTTATGCAATGAGATTGCCAGGAACATATGCCAGTTAGTCTTAAATGCTAAAATGAGAACCACTAGGTTTCCCACTACGACCTTTGGGTACAGCTCTAGTCTTCCAGTTTTGAAATATTCACTTCTCTGAAGGGTGGGCAGGTGGGTGGGTGATAAAATTAACACTGAGACACTTCTATTTTATAATTCCTTCTCCACTTCTGTTCATTATTCTGAGTGTGAAACCTAAACTTTTACTTTGCTACCTTTCAAAACGATTAATGTTAGGTCAGGTCAAAAATATTTTGTTTCCAAGTCCAAAGGGCCCAGAATGATCAGACTTCTGACATGCTCCAGGCCAGTTCAGCATAAAGAAATAAGTGGAGACTGGGGGCACGTTGTCATCTCCATCTGCATACCTCCATCATGAAGTGACACAATATATTACCGTTATTTTAATACTTCTACATTCTCCACTATACTGAACATACCCCTGCAGACAGACACTGTGTCTTATTCATGCTGTAACTCAAGTAACTAGGATAGTTTTAGCACAGAGTACGGTCCTAATAAGTGTGATATATAAATGAATGACTGAAATTTGCAAAGTTGAAGCCACTTTGCTCCTTTTCCTAAATCCTTTTCAGGAAACAATGTATCCAGATATGTAGCTTAGAAATAAAATCTTTTTTCAGTCTGTAGCATACAATAAAACATTTCCACCAAAGCTAAATGGCTCACAGGATTTACTTTTGTGTCCACTGTTACAATCTAGGAAAACTCAAACCTCCACAGGATGACTAAGTTACTGTTTATCCTATTTGGGGATATCAGTGACAAAGATATCTAAAATCAACAATGAGAGTCTCCATAATACTCAACAACTTACTTCATCCAACCTATCTTCCTGCATGAAAGGCAAGTGTACCTCAGTGAAGAAAGTTTCAAGTAAAGAATCAAGAGGACCTCAAGAAAATTCAGATATAAGTGTTTGAAGATGCTAATCCTACTTGCATTAGAGCAAACCCAGCTACAAAGAAACATGAAAGGATGAATGCAAAATGCAAATGCTCACATGTGGTAAATCAATCATGACCTATGGTCCAAAGCCCCAAATACAAGGTATCAGCAAAGATGCTGACCAATTTTCCAAGCAGAGCCAGAAGTAAGAAAACACATGATTCATAGTACCTGGAGACATAGAAAGATCAGATTAAATGGATAAATCAAAGCAGAAGTAGGAGAATTTTTTAGAGAATCGAATAAAGAAGGTGACAGAACTGACTTGTCTATGGCAAGCAGATGGATGACATTTTTACATTTCTTTAGGTCATCACTAGGCAAACCACAAGGATGACAATGTAGACAAGAGGAGCTCAGAATAAAAATACAACAGCCACATTGCAGAATTTCTAGAAAGATAACTCATCCATTCATTTACTTATTCATTAATTCAATAAGTCTTTGTTGAGTACCTCAGATGCCATGCACTGCTCCAAAAAACAAGATAAATCAGATAACACACTTACCACGAGAGAGAGCACAGTGTTTAATGTGGATAAACATGTATGCAGTTAAATTTTGTACAATGTTTTAAGTATCATAATGGAAGCAGGGACACTTCCATGAGAAGACAGAAGTGTGAAATATTAAGTAGACACGGTATGGTAGCAGATTAGGAGGTTAAATAACAGTGTAGACTGCCTTTAGTTTAGCCAGCTTGGTCTACTCTAACAAATACCAGAGACTGAGTTAGCTTAAACAACAGAAATGTATTTCTCACAGTCCTGGAAGCTGGAAAGTCCAAGGTCAAGGTGCCAACCAATTAGGTTCTGGTGAGGACCACCTTCCTGATTTATAGACCACCACCTTCTTGCTGTATCAGCACACAATAAAGAGAGAAAGAAGAAGCAAGTTCTCTCCTGTCTCTTTTTATACTAATCCAATCACTCCACCATCATGACCTAATTACCTTCCAAAGGCCCCATCTCCAAATACTATCACATTAGAGATTAGGGTTTCAACACATGAACTGTGGGAGGGAAAGGTCTCAAACATTCAATCCACTGCAACCTTCATCTCTTCCCTGGACCACTGCAAAACCCTTCTCACTGTTCTTCTCACCCGCCTGGCCTCTCTGCAAGCCATTTCCCATAAAGTACCTGAATTGATTTTCATAAAATGTAGGTCTGATTATGTCTCAGCCCTGCTCTAAACTATTCCATTGCTTCCTACTCTACTTAAAGTAGAGAAAATCACCCTTTGTGTGGTTTCTAAAACCTGCAGGATCAAGCCTTGTTTCATGTCAGTTTCATCTTGCTTCTTTCTCCTCCTTGCTCTCTCCACTCCACCTACACACATGTATTAGTTTACTAGCACTGCCACTGCAAAATACCAGACTGGGTGACATCAAATAGATATTTATTTTTTCATATTTCTGGAGGCTAGAAGTCCAAGATCAAAGTGTTGGCAGGTTTGATTTCTCCTGAGGCTTCTCTCCTTGGCCCCTCACCGTGTACTCATATAGTCTTTCTTCTGTGCATATATACCCCTGATGCATCTTTGTGAGTCCAAATTTTCTCTTCAGGTAAAGACATAACATTGGATTAGGGCCTAACCTAATGGTTTCATTTTAACTTAATTATCTCTTTAAAGACCCTATCTCCAAATGCAGTCAACATTCTGAGATAGTGGGCATCAGAGCTTCAAAGTTTGAATTTGGAGGGGGAGACACAATTCAACCCATAGCAATGTATTTCTTTTCATTTCCTAAAACATGCCATCTTTTTTCTTAACTGGAGTCTTCACACATGCTATATATATATTATTTACAATTACATGGAATATTCCTAAAACTGATACTGCACTATAATATTTCATTTCTAAAAGTTGTAAGATGTACCATTAGTTCAAGAAGTGGAAAGCTAATAATAGAAAGAAAAATAACAAAGAGAATAAAATAATACATAGAGAGGAAATAATAAAGATTAGAGCAGAAATAAATGAAATAGAGAACAGGAAAACAATAGAAAAGATGAACAAAACTAAGAGTTGGTTCTTTCAAAAGATAAACAAAATCAACAAAGCCTTTAGCTTGGAGACCCAAGGTAATAACATTAATAAATTAGTTTATTAAAATAATAAATTTTAATTAATAAAATTTAAGATGAAAATTAATAAAATTATAAATGAAAAAGGAGACATTACAATTGATACCATAGAAATACAAAGATCAATAAGAGACTACTATGAACAACAAACTGGGCAACATAGAAGACATGAATAAATTTCTGGAAACATACAACACACTAAAACTGAATCAAGAAAAAGTAGAAAATCTGAACAAAAACCTCCCTACAAAGAAAAGCCTAGGACCAGACGGCTTCAATGGTGAATTTTACCAAACATTTAAAGAAAAATCAACACCAATCCTTCTCAAACTTTCAAAAAATAGATAATTACAGGGAAAGAACCAGAAAAAACACAAACTAAGGAAGGTAAACAATACGTTACTAAATAACCAAGAGATCATGGAAGAAATCAAAGAGGAAATCAAAAAATACCTAGAGACAAATGACAATGAAAACACAGTGATCCAAAATATATGGGATGCAGGAAAAGCAGTTCTATGAGGGAAGTGTACAGCAATACAATCTTACCTCAAGAAACAAGAAAAATATCTAATAAACAATCTAACCTTACACCTAAAGTAACTAGAGAAAGAACAAACAAAACCCAAAGTTAGTAGAAAGAAAGAAATCATAAAGATCAAAGCAGAAATAAACGAAACAGAAAGAAAAGAAAACAAGAGCAAAGATCAATAAAAATAAAGCTGGTTCTCCGAGAAGATAAAACTGATAAACCTTTAGCTAGACTCATCAACAAAAAGAGGGAGAGACTCAAATCAATAAAATTAGAAATGAAAAGGAAGAAGTTAAGATGGACACCACAGAAATACAAAGCATCATAAGAGACTACTACAAGCAACTCTATGCCAATAAAATGGACAACCTGGAAGAAATGGACAAATTCTTAGAAATGCACAAACTGCCGAGACTGAACCAGGAAGAAATAGAAAGTATGAACAGACAAATCACGAGTAATGAAATTGAAACTGTGATTAAAAATCTTCCAACAAACAAAAGTCCAGGACCAGATGGCTTCACAGGTGAATTCTATCAAACATTTAGAGAAGAGCTAACACCCATCCTTCTCAAACTCTTCCAAAAAATTGCAGAGGAAGAAACACTCCTTAACTCATTACGAGGCCACCATCACCCTGATACCAAAACCAGACAAAGATACTACAAAAAAAAGAAAATTACAGACCAATATCGCTGATGAATACAGAGGCAAAAATCCCCAACAAAATACTAGCAAACAGTATCCAACTACACATTAAAAGGATCATACACCATGATCAAGTGGGATTTATCCCAGGGATGCAAGGATTCTTCAATATATTCAAATCAATCAATGTGATACACCATATTAACAAATTGAAGAATAAAAACCATACGATCATCTCAATAGATGCAGAAAAAGCTTTTGAAAAAACTCAACACCCATTTATGATTAAAAAAAAACTCTCCAGAAAGTGGGCATAGAAATGAACTTACCTCAACATAATAAAGGCCACATACAACAAACAAACAGCAAACATCATTCTCAATGGTGAAAAACTGAAAGAATTTCCTCTAAGATCAGGAACAAAACAAGGATGTCTACTCTCACCACTATTATTCAACATAGTTTTGGAAGTCCTAGCCACAGTAATCAGAGAAGAAAAAGAAATAAAGGAATACAAATTGGAAAAGAAGAAATAAAACTGTCACTGTTTGCACATGACATGATACTATACATAGAGAATCCTAAAGATGCCACCAGAAAACTACTAGAGCTAATCAATGAATTTGGTAAAGTTGCAGGATACAAAATTAATGCCCAGAAATCTCTTGCATTCCTATATACTAATAATGAAAAAATATGAAAGAGAAATTAAGGAAACACTCCCATTTACCAATGCAACAAAAAAAATAAAATACCTAGGAATAAACCTACCTAGGGAGACAAAAGACCTGTATGCAGAAAACTGTAAGACACTGATGAAAGAAATTAAAGATGGTACCAACAGATGGAGAGATATACCATGTCCTTGGATTGGAAAAATCAACATTGTGAAAATGACTATACTACCCAAAGCAATCTACAGGTTTAATGCAATCCCTATCAAATTGTCAATGGCATTTTGTATAGAACTAAAAAATCTTAAAATCTGTATGGAGACACAAAAGACCCCAAATAGCCAAAGCAATCTTGAGGGAAAAAAAACACAGAGCTGGAAGAATCAGGCTCCCTGACTTCAGACTATACTACAAAGTTACAGTAATCAAAACAATATGGTACTGGCACAAAAACAGAAATATAGATCAATGGAACAGGATAGAAAGCCCAGAGATAAACCCATGCACTAATCTATAACAACTAATCTATAACAAAGGAGGCAAGGATATACAATGGAGAAAAGACAGTCTCTTCAATAAGTGATACTGGGAAAACTGGACAGCTACATATAAAAGAATGAAATTAGAACACTCCCTAACACCGTACACAAAAATAAACTCAAAATGGATTAAAGACCTAAATGTAACGCCAGACACTGTAAAACTCTTAGAGGAAAACACAGGCAGAATACTCTGACATAAATCACAGCAAGATCTTTTTTGACCCACCTCCTAGAGTAAAGGAAATAAAAACAAAAATAAACAAATGGGACCTAATGAAACTTAAAAACTTTTGCACAGCAAGGAAACTATAAACAAGATGAAAAGACATCCCTCAGAATGGGAGAAAATATTTGCAAACAAATCAACAGACAAAGGAGTAAGCTCAACATCACTAATTATTAGAGAAATGCAAATCAAAACTACAATGAGGTATCACCTCCCACCAGTTATAATGGGAATCATCAGAAAATCTACAAACAACAAATGCTGGGGAGGATGTGGAGAAAAGGAACCCTCTTGCACTGTTGGCAGCAATGTAAATTGATACAGCCACTATGGAGAACAGTATGGAGGTTCCTTAAAAAACTAAAAATAGAATAACCATATGACCCAGCAATCCCACTACTGGGCATATACCCACAGAAAACCATAATTCAAAAAGACACATGCACCCCAGTGTTCACTGCAGCACTATTTACAATAGCCAGCTCATGGAAGCAACCTAAATGCCCATCGACTGATGAATGGATAAAGGAGACGTGCTGCATATATACAATGGAATATTACTCAGTCATAAAAAGGAATGAAATTGCATCCTTTGTAGAGACCCGGATGGACCTAGAGTCTGTCATACAGAGTGAAGTAAGTCAGAAAGAGAAAAACAAATATCGTATATTAACACATATATGTGGAATCTAGAAAAATGGTACAGATGAACTGGTTTGCAAGGCAGAAATAGAGACAAGGATATAGAGAAAAAAGGTATGGACACCAATGGAGGAAAGCTGGGGGGTGGGGGTGGTGGTGGGATGAATTAGGAGATTGGGATTGACATGTATACACTAATATGTATAAAATGGATAACTAATAAGAACCTGCTGTATAAAAAAAAATAAAATTCAAAATAAAAAAAAAGAAAGGGCATTTATATGTCCATCAACAGATGAATGGATAAAGAAGATGTGGTGTGTGTGTATGTATGTGTGTGTTTGTGTGTGTGTGTGTGTGTGTGTGTGTGTGTGTGATGGAATATTACTCAGCCATAAAAAGAATGAAATACTACCATTTACAGCAACATGGATAGACCTAGAGATTATCATACTAAGATACTAAGTGAAGTAAGTCAGGCAGAGAAAGACAAATATATCACTTTTATGTGGTATCTAAAATAAATACAAATCAACTAATTTACAAAACAGAAACAGACTCTCAGACATGGAAAACAAACTTATAGTTGCCAAAGGGGAAAGGGGAGGGGGAGGGATAAATTAGGAGTATCGGATTAATAGATACATACCACTATATATAAAATAGATAAACAACAAGGATTTACTGTATAGCACATGGAACTATATTCAATATCTTGTAGTAACCTATAATAGAGAAGAATCTAAAGCTGTACCCCTGAAACTAACACAATATTTTAAATCAACCACAGTTTAACAGGTAAAATTAACAAAAAAAGAAAGGACATTTATAGGTTTTAGAGTTTGGGCTCAAGTGATTTAAGGTGGTTCTTTCAGGGTACAGAGCTGCTTGGTTTTGAGAGAAGTTTGTGACATAATTGTGGTAGACATAGAGAGGCAATGATTTTGAAGTGAGTCATGATAAATAAACAGTTGTTTGACAAACCAGCTGTTTACCCAGATGAGCAATCTAATGTCTTGTAGGGAAACCATTTGCCTAGATGAGCAAACTCTTTGCCCTGAACTACTGGTGTGCAAGAATTTCCTGAAGCAAATAGTGAAATATTTATTGGTTTACAGCCTCATCTTTTGAGGCAAGAATTCAATGGTATAAATCCTGTAGACCTGCTGACACAGGTGGCCTCAGTTCTCAGTCATGATATTTAAGCTATAGAAAAACAGATCTCAGTATATTTTCCTTAATAATGTTTTTTGGTTTTGCTTTTTAAATAGGCAATCACAAAAGAATAAACACCAGAGAAAAACCACTACATGAAGAAACACTCATCTTCTTTAATTGTTAAGGAAAATTATGCATATACAATTTAATACCAATTAAATTAGAAAACACAAATATCTCATCCTACTAAGATTTGACAAGGAGAAAAAAACCTGAAAACCATTCACTGCTGGTGGAAGAATAAAATGGTAAAACATTTTACAGGGTAACTTGTAAATATCTGGATATAATGAAGTATATAATCTGTGACTCAGAAATGCTGATTTTAAATATATGCCCAAGAGCTTCCCTGGTGGCGCAGTGGTTGAGAGTCCTCCTGCCGATGCAGGGGACACGGGTTTGTGCCCCGGTCCGGGAAGATCCCACATGCCACGGAGTGGCTGGGCCCGTGAGCCATGGCCACTGAGCCTGCGCGGAGAGACCACAACACTGACAGGCCCGTGTAAAAAAAAAAAAAAAAAAAAAAAAAAAAAAAATATATATATATATATATATGCCCAAGAGAAACTCTTACACATATTTGCCACAGATAATATGCATGAAAATATCCATTCCAGTGGAGTCCTTAGTTAAGGGAATGAGTAATAAATTACTGTGCATTCACACAATTCTTATAGCAATAAAAACTAGATTAATATACGTGAATGTGGATAGTTCTCAAAAAAATATTGAGTAAAAAAAAAACTTCTGGGGATGCCCTGGTGGCACAGTGGTTAAGAATCCACCTGCCAATGCAGGGGACATGGGTTCAAGCCCTGGTCTAGGAAGATCCCACATGCCGCAGAGCAACTGAGCCCATGCGTGACAACTACTGAGCCTGCGCTCTAGAGCCCATGCTCCGCAACAAGAGAAGCCACTGCAGTGAGAAGCCCACACACCACAACGAAGAGCAGCCCCCGCTCGCCGCAACTAGAGAAAGCCTGCGTACAGCAACAAAGACCCAATGCAGCCAAAAACGAATAAAAATAAATTAATTTTTAAAAAATCTTCTGGAATAATACACTACAACAGCATTAATATACATTTTTAAAACAACAATGCAAGAAGCAATGTTTATGGATTTAGTGACAAAATAATGAAAACATGAACAGAAAGGCATATACCATATTTAGCTCTGGGAAAAGGAGCTAAGATAATGTGACTGCAATGGGGAACAAAAAGGACTTTATCATCTTTCATAATGTTATATATCTTTTATTTGAAAAAAACAATAAAATGAAATCTGAAGCAGAAGCAATAAAATGTTAACATTTCTTCATTCTGGCTGACGGGTACTTGTGTATTTGATATTTTATTGTATGTATTTTTGTATAGTTTTAGAACTTATCGACTTTCATTAAAGGGGAATAAAAAAGTTCGTCAAGGTGGGAAAAGAGTACAGCATAAGCTAAAGATAAGCAGAATCTAGGGCAGCTAGTCTATTTTCACCTGCCATTCCCTTGACATTGGCAATCCCAAAGCCAAAATCGTATATAGTTGAACACTTTCCTTGGTCTTCTAGTTAGTTTAAAATCCCAGAGACACATTCTAACCCCCAAAATGAATCTCTTTTCCCATTAATATAATAATTTACAGGAGTATCTTTCTCTGTGTGTGGATCTTTGTTGCTCAAATGTTTATATTTTTGTGCAATAAATTACTTTTTCTTTCAAATCTCCACTGCTGTTGGTGAAAGATCCAAAGAAAATGAGCAAGAAAGAGTACAAGAGCCAAAGTAAGAGAATAAAACAGTCTTTGCCCTAATGTCTAAGTTTACCAAGGCAAATACTCAAGTTATTTCATACAGGGTAATTTCCAGCCAAGAGGAGATATCTAGGTCACTTTACCAGCCAGGAGAAATAAAGACAGAGATGTTATCTCAAGTATAAATGGTCCCATGTTTCTCTAGCTCAAGATTATCTGATTAAATTACACTGTTACTCCCAAGGCTCTATCCTTCAGAAAATGTGCCCAAATGGCTAAATTTACCCTTAGGTGGGAGGAAAGCAGAAGAAACACTGATGAAAATGTTTGCAGAGATGACATCATTGAGTGAAGAAAAAGATGGCTGTCATCCACTGTGCTGCAGAATGATGAAGATGAAGTTTAAAATAAATGTAAGGGCTTCCCTGGCGGCGCAGTGGTTGAGAGTCCGCCTGCCGATGCAGGGGACACGGGTTCGTGCCCCGGTCCGGGAAGATCCCACATGCTGCTGGGCGGCTGGGCCCGTGAGCCATGGCCGCTGAGCCTGCGCGTCTGTGCTCCGCAACGGGAGAGGCCACAACAGTGAGAGGCCCGCGTAACGCAAAAAAATAAATAAATAAATAAAATAAAATAAATGTAAGCTTGCACTTCAAGATACTGATATTGGGGGGCCACTATGGATTGGGGAGTCATAAGCATACTGAAGAGTTGTTGAAGGCATAGGAGGAAATGGGCTTACCCAGGAAGAATGTATTAACTGAAAAGTGAGCAGGAACAGAAAGAAAGCAAATTTTAACTCATCCACAAAGGAAGAAAAGCCAATAAAAGAGAATAATAGAGGAGTAGCCAAAGAGTTAGAATGGGAATCAGTAGAAAATGTGTCATAATTTGAGAAATGTAATGGTTTATTTTTCTACCTAGGATGAAATGGTCAATAGTACTGAATGCCTTGAGATAGCTTATGATGAAGCTTGAAATGATCTTATTGCATTGAACACTTGAGAGGTCCAGGGTAAATGTGAGAGGAGCCCTAATGGAAATAGAGTAGTTGAAGTTCATTATGGTAGCATGAGATGTATCAATAAATCGGAGGAGAGGAAACGGTTGTAAGTCTATGTGATACTCCAGAGTTGCTGGGGTTTTTTTTTAAAGCAACACTCCACGTGAGATAGGACAGACATAAATTAAGTTAAACCTTGGCATCTTGCTGCTAAACTCTAACAGAAAAGAGTAATTTTTGAAATCTACATCATCCATTTTGTTGTAAAAAATATTGTACATTTAATTCATTCATTTAATCTCTAATAAATGCATTTAAATCAGCTATTAATTTGTAAAAGAAAAAGTCAGAACATGTGACTTCTTTTTGAATCCATTATCACTTAAGTTTATTTATACTGATTTCAGTTATTTTATATTATGTTTTCATTTTATTGAGGTATAACTAAAATGTACAGTTCTGAGTTTGGACAAAAACATAATCATAGATTCTCCACTCGAATCAGAATATAGAAGAAAATTCCTACAGGTTGTAGTCACTCTTCCCTCACTCTCAGGGCCAAGCATGCAGTAATTGATTTGTAGAGTTTTATATAAATAGAATCATAGAATATGTAGTATAGTGCATTATGCACTTAGCATAGTTCATTTGAGAATTATACGTATTGTTACATGTATCAGCAGTAGCCACTTGTATGGATGTACCACAGTGTATTTATTCATTCAGTAGTTGAAGAACATTTGTGTTGTTTACAGTTTGAGTTGATTATGGATAGAGCCACCATAAACATATGTATATGAACCCAAGTTTTCATTTATCTTGAGTAAAAACTTAGGAGTGAGATTACTGGGTCATGGGTCATAAGGTTATTGTATACCAGTGGGATTTTGTTTTGTTTTTTGTTTTATCTTCCCAGTCATTTTAATCAATGTGTAATGATATATCATTTTGGTTCAAAATGCGTTTCCCTAGCGACAAATGATAGTCAACATTTGTATTCAGCATCTTGTATTGCCATTTCTATATTATCTTTGGTGAAGTGTCTATTCAAATACTTTGCCGATTTATGTTTTACTGCGCTGTTTCTCTTCTTATTGTTTTGAATGTTCTTTATAAAGTCTGTATAGAAATCCTTTAGTAGATATGTGTTTGGCAAACGTTCTTCTCAGTCAACAGTTTGTCTTTTCATTTTCCTATCACGGTTTTTTGAAGACCTGAAGTTTTCTGTCTTTGCTTTTTAAATTTTAAATGAAGTCCAATTTATTATGCTTTTGTTGTCATACCTAAGCAACTTGTACCTAAACCGAATTTACAAAGATTTTCTTCTATATTTTCTTCTAGAAGTTTTACAATGTTAGGCTTTACATTAGGACTATGATACATTTTGAATTAATTTATATATTTGGTATGAGTGGGTGTCAAGGTCCATTTTTTGCTTACATGTCAATAGCTCCTGAACCACTTGTAGAAAGCACTGTCATTTCTACATTAAATTGCCTTCAATCATTGTCAAAAGCCAGCTGTTCACATATGTGTGGACCTATTTCTGGACCCTTTATTCTATTTCATTGATTCATGTGACTAATTTATCACCTATACCACATTGTCTCAATTTATAGTAAAATTAAAATTTGGTACTGTGATTCCTTCAGTGTCTTTTTTGTTTGATTGTTGTTTGTTTGTTTTGCTAAAGTCACTCATTAGTTCTAATAACATTTTCATAAAATCTTTCATAAACAATCATATCACATGTAAACAGAATTTCATTACTTCTTTTACAATCTGGATACTTTTTCTTTATGCTTTTTGCCTTTTTACACTGGCTAGGATCTCCAGTACCATATTGATTAGGACTGCTAAGAGCAGACATCCTTGGCTTTTTCCCTATCTTAGGAGGAAAATATTCAGTCTTTGACTATTAAGTATATTGTTAGCTAAGGGAGTTTTGTGGATTCCTTTATTAGGTTGAGGAAGTTTCCTTGTGTTTCTGGTTTGCTGGGAGTTTTAATATAAATGGATGTTTATAGATTTCCAATGGTTTTTCTGCTGCTTCTGAGAAGATTATACTGTTTTCTTTGATCTGTTGAAATGGTGAATTATATTGATTGATTTTCAAATGCTGCACCAATCTCGAATTAATGGGATAAATCCCATTTGATCACTGTATTGTCTTTTTCACATATTGCTGGATTTGATTTGCTAATATTTTGTTGAGGAATTTTGCTTATGTTTTCATGAGACATGTTAGTCTGTATTTTCTTTTTTTATACTGTTTCTATCCGTTGATGTTTTAAGGATGATACTGGCCTCAAAAATTGAGTTGGGAAGTGTTCCTGCTTTTCTAAAAACTGGAAATTGATGGTTTAAAAGAAATTTATTGAGAGTTTTAAATATCTAGAATAATCTAGAGAAATACTGCTATTCTAAATTCTTCAGAAACATATTTCCAAGCAAAAATGTCTGTACATAAAACATGATCAAAATTAAAATAAATAAAACCAGTTATTTCAAAGTAGAGATTGTTAAATGGACTTCATATAAATGTATGCATGAGCTCCACATAAATATATGATATCTGATACTACAGACACACTATAATATTGAGAAAATTCATAACATTAGATAAACATAATTTAAAGAGAAACTAAAAAAATGACTATTTAATACTGATACAGAGTTGTCAAAGAAAGCTGAAGTGCTGGTGTTCATTAATTCTTGGCAGCACAGATTTAGAATAAGTTGTATATCTTTCAGGCACATGCAAACTCACTCCAGATTAACTGATTTATGCAGAAGACAGTACATATATTTCCTTTTTCAGACAAATACCCAGTTCCCTTTGGAGCTAGATGGAGAGGGATATTCACATTTCAAATGAGAAAACCAACAAATATGTGATTTAACAAAAACCCTTACGGGTGTTTTTATTATCCTAAATACTATGAAGTTTCTAATGTGTAAGTCATGGCTACTTATATGTCAGAGGCATTTTATTACTTGCTTGTTTCATTTTCTTTTAGGTAGGAAACTTTCACTTGGGAGAAAACTAGCAATGTTGAAAAACATGAAAATGTTATTCTTTACAGAATATTTTTTAAAAAGCAATTCCATTTCTACTGTTACTTTTTCTTGCAGGTGGTGTTCATTGATTCTAGTGGTTGTTACTTCTGGTGGTTCAGTAGGAGTTTGGCTCAAGCTAAGCTAGTGAGTAAGGGAGCAAAATGAGGTAATGAAGGAAGGAACATGGCATAAAAGTGAAACTAGATTTCTTAATTAGCATTAAAACTTTACTGAATGTCAAATATTTATGGTTTTGAAACATTAGCAAAAACTTAGGGTTTCTTTGATCTGGATATCTAGGAAAAAATTAGTTAATAGTTAACTTAGAAAGTGAGCTCAATAAGAATATTAATCGTAAAATGCATGCCTATGTCCTGCAGGCCTAGCGCCACACCTGGCATATAATAAGTGCTCAATAAATGTTATATCCTCTTGGAAGTAATAGATGATGTGAAGAACTTTTGTTCAGGCATATTAGTTTCCATATAGTTTCCAAGAGGAGCCTTCTTTTAAACTTTTATATATAAACTATAGAGAATTATCTATAAAAGCATATTGCTGCATACAGGGAACACCGGGTTAACCCATTCAATTTTCACACAAAAACTTCTCATTGTTCTTTTTTTCCAGGGGTATCACATCCCATTCCTTGCTAATTTTCTCCTTTATTTTTCTAATCTGATTAATACATTTCCATTTTTATTAGGTCTAATAGATAGCTGATCTAATTTGGAGCTTATAAATTATACAGTTATATGTGAATTGATTATAGCACATAACTCTAATGGACTGGCAATCTTTTCAGAGATTAGAAGTGCTGCTTAGTTCCCTTTCTATGGATGATTAATTTTCAGTGGTTATCAACTCTCAAACTGAAAATTAAGCAATACATATTTGCTTTGTGGATGACCAGTTTTATTAAAGTAGTAGAGCTGATGCAATTAATTATCAATACCCTATGAAGTGAAGCCAAAATTAAAATGGCTTAAAAGAAGCAGGCAGGTATCTATTGTCAATGGTAAAATTTAGTTACTGCTGTAAAGATATAGTGCCAGGCTGTTCTTGATCATTTATGCAACAATCTGGGAAGCCTGCACAAGCTATTCCTAGATTTCTTGGTTTTTACATCTTTTAAGGAAAATTGATTTGCATCAAAAACCATTTAAGGTAGAGTGACTTGAAGACGATCAATGTTTCATTTGACTCCACAGAAATCTTTCCATCCCCATTGGTGCTCAGAGGCAGCTGCTGCCTTTGGTGTTGACCATCACTCAAAACAAGGGAAAACTGTCCCCTGGAGTCCACGTATTTAGCTCTCATGCTTGCTTGATCACCATTTCTGAACAAAACAATGTAATTAGTGCTCTGAGAACTAAGAGTGGGTACTTGGCTTCTCATCCTTGGTCCTTGAAGTTCTGGGAACCAGAGATTCTGTGATAGTGTCCCTGTAGGGAAGCCACGTTATAGCTGCATGCTGGACTCCCCTGGTGGTGGCTTCTCAGAGGGGCATGAAATTGGCCCAGGTAGTTTATTGCTAGAAATTTCCTTTTGCAATATGGGACTCTTCTGTCATACTATCATTAGTAATATTATTAATTAAAGTTATGAATAAGATAAAAGATCTGCTCAGCTTGTGTGTGGGGGGAGATCTATGGTCATAGCTTTGAGATTATTGATCATTCATACTGTACGGCAAAATAATTTATCAGATCCTATCCTTTGTGAAAGCTAGACGAGAGTATGACCTTGGGTAGAGTTTTGGAAGGGAAAAGATATAAGCAAAAGAAAGTCATCTGAGTCAATGAGATTCTGAAAGGATAGTGGGAGGATGCTGAATGTTAGGCAGTCCTGAGGCTGGGGCTTCCAGAAGTAAAGAGTACAATGAAAAAGAAAAATACTACTAAATCTACAAACTTTGCATCTATTCTTGCTTATAACAAACATAAATGTGGCCATGATTATTACAATGACTGAAAATTCTATCTGCATTCCCCCTCAAAAAAAATTAAGGTTTAGTTCCCAAATAGGTATTATTTTATAATCACTATTATATCAGCAAAGTAATTCTCCAAAAAGCAGAAACAGTAGTATTTATTCTTTCTCCTCTTTATAATACTTATTATATTTTTAGAAACATAAATAACTCTATAGAGCAAATAGACAAAGAAAACATTCTCTGCTACTCTGGCTCCTACTTGAACCCAGCCTCTATATGAAGTCTCTGTCTATGCCCAGGGTTCCTGCCACATTGGACAACTTACAGTATTCTAAGCTGTTTATTATCTCCTGTGATATGCAATTTCCAAGAATTCTTAACCTCCCTGATTCTACCTAGAAAAGTCTGATTTTCCTTCAAAGTACAGTTTAAATATTTAATATTCCATGAATAGTTCTGTAGCCCCTCCCATAAAAAAAACTAGTCTGCAGGTAATCAATTGATGCTAACTTGGTTTCTCAAGAATGACAGAGGTCACGCCCAGCTGGCTGAATGAGGAACATTTATTGGGCATTTATTATTTGGCAGTACTGTGCAGAGGGCTTTCAATGTGCTGTTTTATTTAATCTTCCAATCAAAAGTATGAATTAGGTACTATTATAATTCCATTTTTCAGATTAGAAGACTTAGGCTCAAAATTTTAAGGAATATGTCCATGGTCACAAAGCTTATAAGAGATTAAATTCAGGTCATCTGATGTTAACGTTTGTGCATTTAACCAACACACATCACTGCCTCTCATATTCTGAGAAAACCCACATAAACCAAGGTTTATTAATAGAGTCCTGAAACAAGAAACATATTTCAGTACATCCTGGAACTCAGTGAAGAAGAGATATCATCCAGCATGATGAGCCAATCATCAATGACCTTGGAAGATGAATCCAGACAAGGATAAAAGAGAAAAAATACTCTAATAGCTAACACACTGTGGATTTCGGTAAGTTCTATTTTTTTTAAGCAGGGTATAGTTGTTTTACAATGGTGTGTTAGTTTCTACTGTAAAGCAAAGTGGAGTTCCCTGTGCTATACAGCAGGTTCTTATTAGTTATCTATTTTATACATATTAGTGTATATATGTCAATCCCAATCTCCCGATTCATCCCACCCCCAATCCCGCCCAGCTTTCCTCTCTTGCTGTTCATACGTTTTTTCTCTACATCTGTTTCTCTATTTCTGCCTTGCAAACCAGTTCATCTGTACCATTTTTCTAGGTTCCACATATATGCATTAATACATGATATTTGTTTTTCTCTTTCTGACTTACTTCACTCTGTATGACAGTCTCTAGGTCCATCCAGGTCTCTCAAAGGACGCAATTTCGTTCCTTTTCATGGCTGAGTAATATTCCGTTGTATATATGTACCACATCTTCTTTATCCATTCGTCTGTCAATGGACATTTAGGATGCCTCCATGAGTTGGCTATTGTAAATAGAGCTTCAATGAACATTGGGGTGCATGTGTCTTTTTGAATTATGGTTTTCTGTGAGTATATGCCCAGTAGTGGGATTGCTGGGTCATATGATAATTCTATTTTTAGTTTTTTAAGGAGCCTGCATACTGTTCTCCATAGTGGCTGTACCAATTTACATTCCCACCAACAGTGCAGGAGGGTTCCCTTTTCTCCACACCCTCCCCAGCATTTGTTGTTTGCAGATTTTCTGATGATGCCCATTCTAACAGTGTGAGGTGATATCTCACTGTAGTTTTGATTTCCATTTCTCTAATAATCAGTGAGGTTGAGCAGCTTTTCATGTGCCTCTTGGACATCTGTATGTCTTCTTTGGAGAAATGTCTGTTTAGGTCTTCTGCCCATTTTTTGATTGGGTTGTTTGTGTTTTTAATATTGAGCTGCATGAACTGTTTATATATTTTGGAGATTAATCCTTTGTTCCTTGATTCATTTGCAAATATTTTCTCCCATTCTGAGGGTTGTCTTTTCGTCTTGCTTATAGTTTCCTTTGCTGTGCAAAAGCTTTTAAGTTTCATTAGGTCCCATTTGTTTATTTTTGTTTTTATTTCCTTTACTCTAGGAGGTGGGTAAAAAAAGATCTTGCTATGATTTATATCAAAGTGTGTTCTTCCTATGTTTTCCTCTAAGACTTTTATAGTGTCCGGTCTTACATTTAGGTATTTGAACCATTTTGAGTTTATTTTTCTGTATGATGTTATGGAGTATTCTAATTTCATTCTTTTACATGTAGCTGTCCAGTTTTCCCAGCATCACTTACTGAAGAGACCATCTTTTCTCCATTGTATATCCTTGCCTCCTTTGTTGTAGATTAGTTGACCATAGGTGCATGGGTTTACCTCTGGGCTTTCTATCCTGTTCCATTGATCTATATTTCTGTTTTTGTGCCAGTACCATATTGTCTTGATTACTGTTGCTTTGTAGTATAGTCTGAAGTCAGGGAGTCTGATTCCTCCAGCTTTTTTTTTTTTTTCTCATGATTGATTTGGCTATTTGGTGTCCTTTGTGTCACCATACAAATTTTAAGATTTTCCATTCTAGTTCTGTACAAAATGCCATTGGTAATTTGATAGGGATTGCATTGAATCTGTAGATAGGGTAATAAAGTCATTTAGATGATATTGATTCTTCCAATCCAAGAACATAGTATACCTCTCCATCTGTTTGTATCATCTTTGATTTCTTTCAGCAGTGTCTTATAGTTTTCTGAGTATAGGTCTTTTAACTCCTTAGGTAGGTTTATTCCTAGGTGTTTTATTCTTTTTGTTCCAAATGGTGAATGGTGTTGTTTCCTTAATTTCTCGTTCTGATCTTTTGCTGTTAGTGTATAGGAATGCAAGATTTCTGTGCATTAATTTTGTATCCTGCAACTTTACCAAATTCATTGATTAGTTCTAGTAGCTTTCTGGTGGCCTCTTTAGGATTACCTACATATAGTATCAAGTCATGTGCAAACAGTGACAGTTTTATTTCTTCTTTTCCAATTTGTATTCCTTTTATTTCTTTTTCTTCTCTGATTGCCATGGCTAGGACTTCCAAATCTATGTTGAATAACAGTGGCGAGAGTGGACATCCTTGTCTTGTTCCTGATCTTAGAGGAAATTCTTTCAGTTTTTCACCGTTGAGAATGATGTTTGCTGTGTGTTTGTCGTATGTGGCCTTTATCATGTTGAGGTACGTTCATTCTATGCCCACTTTCTGGAGAGTTTTTATCATAAATAGGTGTTGAATTTTGTCAAAAGCTTTTTCTGCATCTATTGAGATCTTCATATGGTTTTTATTCTTCAATTTGTTAATATGGTGTATCACATTGATTGATTTGAATATACTGAAGAACCCTTGCATCCCTGGGATAAATCCCACTTGATCATGGTGTATGATCCTTTTAACATGTAGTTGGATTCTGTTTGCTAGTAATTTGTTGAAGATTTTTGCATCTATATTCATCAGTGATATAGGTCTGTAATTTTCTTTTTTTGTAGTATCTTTGTCTGGTTTTGGTATCAGGGTGATGGTGGCCTCGTAGAATGACTTAGGGAGTGTTCCTCCCTCTGCAATTTGTTGGAAGAGTTTGAGAAGGATGGGTGTTAGTTCCTCTCTAAATGTTTGATAGAATTCACCTGTGAAGCCATATGTTCCTGGACTTTTGTTTCTTGGACTATTTTAAATCACAGTTTGAATTTCATTACTTGTGATTGATCTGTTCATATTTTCTATTTCTTCCTGGTTCAGTCTTGGAAGGTTACACCTTTCTAAGAATTTGTTCATTTCTTCCAGGTTGTCCATTTTATTGGCATAGAGTTGCTTGTAGTATTCTCTTATGATGCTTCATATTTCTGTGGTGTCCATATAACTTCTTTTTCATTTCTAATTTTATTGATTTGAGTCCTCTCCCTCTTTTTCTTGATGGGTCTGGCTAAAGGTTTATCAATTTTGTTTCTCTCAGAGAACCAGCTTTTAGTTTTACTGATCTTTGCTATTGTTTCTTTGTTTCTATTTCTTTTATTTCTGCTCTAATCTTTATGATTCCTTTCCTTCTACTAACTTTGGGTTTTGTTTGTTCTTCTTTCTCTCGTTCTGTTAGGTGTAATGTTAGATTGTTTATTTGAGATATATCTTGTTTTCTCAGGTAGGACTGTATTGCTATAAACTTCCCTCATAAAATTGCTTTTGCAGCATCCCATAGGTTTTGGATTGCTGTATTTTCATTGTCATTTGTCTCTAGGTATTTTTTGATTTCCTCTTTTATTTCTTCAGTGATCTATTGGTTATTTAGTAACATATTTTTTAGCCTCCATGTGTTTGTGTTTTTTACAGTTTTTTTCCTGTAATTTATTTCTAATCTCATAGTGTTGTGGTCAGAAAAGATGCTTGATATCATTTCAAATTTCTTAAATTTACCTAGGCTTGATTTGTAACCCAGGATGAGATATATCCTGGAGAATATTCGTGTGCACTTGAGAAGGAGTGTAATCTGCTGTTTGTGGATGGAATGTCCTATAAATATCAATTAAACCTTTCTGGTCTATTGTGTCATTTAAAGTTTGTGTTTCCTTATTAATTTTCTGTGTGGATGATCTGTCCATTGGTGTAAGTGAGGTGTTAAAGTCCCCCACTATTATTGTCTTACTGTCGATTTCCTCTTTTATAGCTGTTAGCATTTGCCTTATGTACTGAGGTGCTCCTATGTTGGGTGCATATATACTTATAATTGTTATATCTTCTTCTTGGATTGATCCCTTGTGTCTCTTAATAGTCTTTATTTTAAAGTCTATTTTGTCTGATATGAGAATTGCTACTCCAGCTTTCTTTTGATTTCCATTTGCATGGAGTATCTTTTTCCACCCCCTCACTTTCAGTCTGTATGTGTCCCTAGGTCTGAAGTGGGTCTCTTGTAGACAGCATATATATGGGTCTTGTTTTTGTATCCATTCAATGAGCCTGTGTGTTTTGGTTGGAGCATTTAATCCATTCACATTTAAAGTAATTATCAATATGTAAGTTCCTATTACCATGTTCTTAATTGTTTTGGGTTTGTTTTCGTAGGTCCTTTTCTTCTCTTGTCTTTCTCACTTAGAGAAGTTCCTTTAGCATTTGTTGTAGAGCTGGTTTGGTGGTGCTGAATTCTCTTAGGTTTTGCTTGTCTGTAAAGCTTTTGATTTCTCTGTCAAGTCTGAATGAGATCCTTGCCAGGCAGAGTAATCTTGGTTGTAGGCTCTTCCCTTTCATCACTTTAAATATATTATGCCACTCCCTTCTGGCTTGTAGAGTTTCTGCTGAGAAATCAGTTGTTTACTTTATGGGAGTTCCTTTGTATATCATTTGTCATTTTTCCCTTGTTGCTTTTAATAATTTTTCTTTGCCTTTAATTTTTGTCAGTTTGATTATTATGTGTCTCAGCATGTTCCTCCTTGGGTTTTTCCTGTATGGGACTCTCTTTGCTTCCTGGACTTGGGTGGCTATTTCCTTTGTGATGTTAGGGAAGTTTTCGACTATAATGTCTTCAAATGTTTTCTCGAGTCCTTCCTCTCTCTCCTCCAGGACCCCTATAATGTGAATGTTGGTATGTTCAGTGCTGTCCCAGAGGTCTCCTAGGCCGTCTTCTTTTCTTTCTTTTTTCTTTATTCTGTTCTGCAGCAGTGATTTCCACCATTCTGTCTTCCAGGTTACTTATCTGTTCTTTGGCCTCAGTTATTCTGCTATTGATTTCTTCTAGTGTATTTTTCATTTCAGTTATTGTATTGTTCATCTCAGTTTGTTTGTTCTTTAATTCTTCTAGGTCTTTGTTAAACATTTCTTTCATCTTCTCAATCTTTGCCTCCATTCTTTTTCCGAGGTCCTGGATCATCTTCACTATCATTATTCTGAATCCTTTTTCTGGAAGGTTGCCTATCTCCACTTCATTTAGTTGTTTTTCTTGGGTTTTATCTTGTTCCATCATCTGGGACATAGTCCTCTGCCTTTTCATTTTGTCTATCTTTCTGTGATTGTGTTTTTTCATTCCTCAGGCTGCAGGATTGTAATCCTTCTTGCTTCTGCAAGAAGCAAGCATTACTCATCCTTAGTGGATGAGGCTATTTTTGATGAATTCTTAAAGTGAGCAGATATGCAATTCAGAATCCACTGTACCTTTATAATTCCTTATACATTTATTAATATAGTAAATATAGTTAACATCTTTTGAACATTTAATCTGTACCAGCACTGTCCTTAGTGTTTTACATATTCTACCTTAATTACTACTTACAGTAATACTCTGAGATAGATACTATTATTATCCCCCAATTCCTCAATGAAATTGAAGAAACTTAGTGAAAGAGAAATTGGAAAATAGATGTTAGAACAAGGAGTTGAATTCAGCCAGTCTGGTTCCAGAGTCCAAACTAGCTATTTTAATCTAGGTTGTGATAACTATATCATATATCATACATGCACATACAGTACACTCCACAAGTATGTAGTTAGAGCATATTTCTCATCTTGAATCAGGCTCTACCTTGCTCAAACAATACTTGGTCATTTCTATAAGCCCTTGATGTAAAGAATTTCTTGACATTTTATTAAATACATATACATATATATTTATGTATATGTATACACACATGCATGCATACACACACACACACGTTAAGTACCCCAGATTTTTTTGATTCAGAACTCTAGTTCAAAACCAGGTAAGTGATTTTTTAAGTAGAATGGTATTTTAGCAAGTATCATTTCAGACTTGATCATAAACTATATTAGTAAACACTACTATCTGGTCTTTCCATTAATGGAAGTTCCAATATTTGAAATATTAGTCTGATAGGCACAATAATGGGCCCCCCAACAGATGTTCAGGGTGCTCATTATTCAGCATAGGTTTTTTTCTTAATCCCTTCAGTTTCTTGTTGGAGTCCTGCCTTCACGTTTGTTTGGTGCCTCTATCATTTCTTTTGGTTTAATCTCTCTATAGAGTAAGCCTCCAGACCTCTACTAGGTGGGGGAGAGGCAATCTCCAGGTTGTGAGAGGTGGGGAGGGAGGGATGTGTTTGTGTGTGTGTGTGTGTGTGTATGTGTGTATGTGTGTAGAGAGAGAGAGTGAGAGACAGAGAGAATGTTAAGGTCCTAAATCCTTATTAGGCAATAGCCCCAAATGTATTTTAAATAATTGATGTGTTTTTCTTTATCTCATAATTTTTAAAATGAGATCATCCTGTAATTCAGCCATAACCTTCACTTTTAAGTAACTTCTTCATTGCATTTCAATTACCATTTAAATAACATACTCTTGTTCTGGAAGACAGTGAGCTTTTCATCATTCTTTCTGTCTAGATAACATCCAAAGACAAATCCCACAGAGGCGAGTATATGAACCCATCAGTTACACACAACATGAAGTAAGCTGTGGCTCTGATGCCAACAGTGACCCTCAGGACTAAGGGCAGAGGTGAGCTCAGCCCCCAGACTTAATTTCATCAGAGAAAATTCTTAAATTGTAGCACCATCTAAATGTGTATATTCTCAAATTAGAAACAGAGAGAAAGTTTTTCCAATATAGATGATTAAAAAGCAATAAACTTGGAAAAATTGCAGATGGAGAAACTGAAGATTCCCTGGAGGATGAAGATAAGCATTTGGATTTTACAGAGACAGTGCTCCTATCTGCATAAGCCATAAAATGCAGAATATCAAGTATCAGCAAACCTGAGTGCTGAAATATATTTTGGGGTTGGGAGGGTAGAGTGAGTTTTAGGAAGATCTCTGTCTTTTACTGAAAAACTATCACATAAGTGGACTAAGGGGAAAACCAACACATAAGTAAAAACACAAGACAAAACAAACCAAAAACCCTGAGATTTATGCCCACTGGGTGCATGCACAAATGGGGGTTGGCAGGGGAATGGGGGACCCAGCCCCTTATCTTATTTCAGTTCTGATAAGAGTTTGCCACTTACTGTCCAGTCTCAGATATCACAAAAGATGTTTCTAATCAGTTTACTTCTCAACTGATTCTCTTACTATGCATAAGAAAATATATTAGACTTCAATTAGAAATATTCCTAAGCCTTACAATAGCACAAAATTCAGGGAAGTTCTACAAGAATTTTGAGATTATTCATTCCATATGCATAAACATTTTACTAACCATTCATCAGGTCTGAGCAAAATTACCAAAAGAATAAATGAAGGCTAGCAAAGATCTAGCTGCAGCATGTCACTTCCCTTCAAAATGCAACATAAGCTCTGTTTTAACGAAGAAGTTGCCTTTCACTTAGATCATGAATGGTTTAATGAAGTGTTTTGTCTTTTTCTTTAAAAGTGTTTTTCTTTAAAAATATAAGTACCATGCCAAAGTATCTATTAAATTCATAATTAATTGCACAGTTCTAGAGACTACTCACATACAGACGGCTTTTAACCAGCAGGTGCAATGCATAAAAGTTATTAAAAGTTTTAACTGTTGCACAGCACGGGTATTTCAAGTACCTGTTTAGATTTAAAACACTTTAGGGAAAGAAGTACATGACCAAGGGGTCATGAGATCTAGACTTTAGTCTCTGGTTTGTTGCTAATTAATTGTGAAAACTTGGTGCTGTTAATCAAATTCTTGGGGTCTCAGTTTCAGAAAGGAATAAGGAAAGACAGAGCAAAAGAGATCTAGAAAGAGTTCCTAAAAGTGTTCCTCTGCTTCTCAAGAACTGTGAAGGGTCTGAGATGATATCCTATATTGGCAAGTTAGTTTGCCACAGTTTCGTGGATGCGATGGAACACACGAGACTCTTGGGTCAGCGATGAAGGACAATTTATTACTCATAGCAATAATAGTCGGTGGAATATCAGCATTTTTGTGCTGGTTATCTAAGCGCCTGTTCCCTAGGGCAACACAATGAGATCCAAGAGAACTGCACACACTGTGGGTTGCGTTACAAGAAAAGACCCCGAACAGAAGAAACACAGTTCTTATAATGGGCAGTGTGCACGCCTGCCCTTTGCTCTAGTGGGAAACACTATCTCCACCTTCCAAGCTTTTTCAGTACACATTCTTGAAAAGATAGTCCAAAACTATAGAAAATTAATTCCTCTCTTACAAGACCTGCAGAACAAACATGAGAAACACATGGAGAAGTGTCTCCCAGCAACACCCACCCCTTTTCTATATCATCTTAGCATCTAGCAAATTTCCCCATGAATGTGCCACTGCCAGCCACTCTGAATAATAGGAATGTCAGAACTTGAAACAAAATCCTTCAACTTAACTCATACAGCCTATAATTAAGGCTACCATCCAGAGGACTACAGCCACGAGGATGAGGCCGACATGCAATACTGCCCTCAACCAGGCCCGCTTAGGGGTCTAAACCTATAGAAAATGGTTTCCAATTACTAAGATTTGTCCTACTATGAAAATTTAATAATGCTATGTAATATTAATATTGAATAATATGTAATAATATCTTCACTGTTAACATTAATGTTTCTGATTTTCTATAGAAGACAGATGTGAATAATCCATTAAGTCACAGTACTCATTCTCCTCAGAAAAGCTAGAGACGTTAAATGACATTTAGTAGGGGGGCGAGAAGATGGCGGAAGAGTAAGACGCGGAGACCACCTTCCTCCTCACAGATACATCAGAAATACAGCTACACGTGGAACTGCTCCTATAGAACACCCACCGAACGCTGGCAGAAGACCTCAGACCTCCCAAAAGGCAAGAAACTCCCCACGTGCCTGGGTAGGGCAAAAGAAAAAAGAAAAAAAAGAGACAAAAGAATAGGGACGGGACATGCACCAGGGGGAGGGAGCCGTGAAGGAGGAAAGGTTCCCACACACTAGAAGCCCCTTCGCGGGCGGAGACTGCAGGCGGCGGAGGCGGGAAGCTCCGGAGCGGCGGAGGAGAGCGCAGCCACAGGGGTGCGGAGGGCAAAGCGGAGAGATTCCCGCACAGAGGATCAGTGCTGCCGACCAGCACTCACCAGCCCAAGAGGCTTGTCTGCTCACCCGCCGGGGCGGGCGGGGGCTGGGAGCTGAGGCTCGGGCTTCAGTCGGATCCCAGGAAGAGGACTGGGGTCGGCGGCGTGAACACAGCCTGAAGGGGCTAGTGCGCCACGGCTAGCCGGGAGGGAGTCTGGTTGAAGTCTGGAGCTGCCGAAGAGGCAAGAGACCTTTTCTTCCCTCTTTGCTTCCTGGTGCACGAGGAGAGGGGTTTAAGCGCGCCGCTTAAAGGAGCTCCAGAAACGGGCGCGGAGCTGCTGAAGAGACAGGAGACTTTTTCTTGCCTCTTTGTCGGCGCGGACCGCAGAGACAGGTGTGGGACGCTTGGGTTGCTGCTGCCGCCACCAAGAGGCCTGTGTGCGAGCACAGGTCACTCAAGATATACTATTATTTTCCCCTTTTTTTCTTTTTCTGAGTGTGTATGTGTGTGCTGCTGTGTGAGATCTTCTCTGTATAGCTTTGCTTTCACCATTAGTCCTAGGGTTAGACCTACCCGTTTTTTGGGGTTTTTTTAATAGAAATTTTTCTTCTTAATAATTATTTTTTATTTTAATACCTTTCTTGCTTTCTTCCTTCCATTTCTTCCTTCCTTTCTTCCTTCTTTCCTTCCTTCCTCCCTTCCTTTCTTCCTTCCTCCCTTCCCTCCCTCCCTCCTTCCTTCCTTCCTTCCCTTTCTGTTTTTTCTCCCTTTTATTTTGAGCCATGTGGATTAAAGGCTCTTGGCGCTCCAGCCAGGCGTCAGGGATGTGTCTCTGAGGTGGGAGAACCAACCTCAGGACACTGGTCCACAAGAGACCTCCCAGCTACATGCAATATCAAACGGTAAAAATCTCCCAGAGATCTCCATCTCAACACCAATACCCAGCTTCACTCAAGGACCAGCAATGAACAGTGCTGGACAACCTATGCCCAATTAATAGCAAGACAGGACTACAGCCACATCCATTAGCAGAGAGGCTGCCTAACATCATAATAAGGCTACCAACATCCCCAAACACACCACCAGACATGGACCTGCCCACCAGAAAGACAAGATCCAGCCTCATCCACCAGAACAGAGGCACTAGTCCCCTCAACCAGGAAACCTACTCAACCCACTGAACCAACCTTAGCCACTGGGGACAGCCACCAAAAACAACGGGAACT
>NC_041225.1:42220505-42291874 GCF_002837175.3 Physeter macrocephalus
GGACATATATACACTACCAAATGTAAATTAGATAGCTAGTGGGAAGCTGCCACATAGCACAGGGAGATCACCTCGGTGCTTTGTGTCCACCTAGAGGGGTGGGATAGGGAGGGTGGGAGGGAGGGTGACACAAGAGGGAAGAAATATGGGAACATATGTATATGTATAACTGATTCACTTTGTTGTAAAGCAGAAACTAACACACCATTGTAAAACAGTTATACTCCAATAAAGATGTTAAAAAAATAAATAAATAAATGACCCTTAGTAAACTCCTCCATTTACAGATAAGAAAAGTAAGACCCTAGCAGAAGGAATATTTGTTCAAGGTCACAAAACAGAGTATTAACCTAGGTCTCCTAGCTCCCTGTGAACTTCGTGGTTTAAATTATCTATCAGCTAGCAAAGTAAGATTCCCTGGCACACTAACATTGTGTCTGGGGAGCCCAGAAGACATGCCAACATTCCTCATCCACGTAACCGATTAGCAAAAAATTCAGTGCTAAACTGTATGTTACCAGATAATTCAGAAAGATATTGTGGTTAAATTCCATTGAATAAAGGAAGGACTGACAAGATATGGAAAGACAAGAGATCTCACCTAATGAAAGAAAAAAAAATAAGGTGAACACTCTAAGCTCAGGAATGATGAATGTCACAGCTGGTAGTAGCCAAGTCACAGCTGGTTGGGAGGCACTAGTGTGAAGTAAAGGACAAGAAGCCCTGCCTATGTGGGGAAAGTGCAAGTCCAGATAAGAGAGCGAGGTAGCATCACAGAGGATCGTGAAAGTCAAGGAGAAGAGTTTATGCCTGCAAAGATGGCAGCCAGGAACTCTTTTATCCTGACCAACCCAGCCTTCAGGCAAAGTGAAGCTTCACTGTGGGTGCAAAAGAGGACTCAGTTGCTATACACACACACACACACGCACACACACACACACACACACACACACACACACACACACACACTACATGTATATATTATGTCTATGCACTATACATATGTGTATGTATATATACACACACTACATATGTTCTAAGCCATGGTAAAATTATTTGTTGGACAAGTGAGTTATATACCAATACAAAATAAACATATTTTTGTAATATTCATAAATTAGGATTTTCTTTTTTTTGGTTTATTATTATAATTTCTGCCAGACCTCAGAAAATAAACTCAATAATTATTGACAATCAACTTATCCAAAAGGTGTACTCTTATATCTAAGCAATAAAAGACCTCAAATCGTTCAAAAGAAAAATGATTATTTAGGATTGTGTGTGTGTGTGTACACACATTCTGATTTGCCAATACATCAGACATCTACCATTCACTAAATAATCATTCATTCCCCCTGTATCAACTACAGATGGCCTCCTTTTCTAATAATCACTGAAAGAATGGCACTGCGATATACACAAAACTCTCTGTCCCTAGGGTGTTTATATTTTGGCTGAGGAGTGAGATCTAGATCTTTTCATGTACATAATATGCCTAACAAATTAGGTATATTACTATTATATGTATTAATAAACAGCATATACCTAATATTGTTAGCTATACTACATATAATATCTATTATAATATACCTAACAATGCCAGTCTATAGAAAATGGAAGGCAGAAACTCAATATGTTCCGCAATTAAGAGCAGAGCTACAAATCAAAATCCTAACACCTCCAACCAATTAGAGATGTGACCTTGATTAAGTTACTTAGCTGTTCCATACTTCACTTGTTTCTTCTTTTTTTTCTTATTTTCAAGTGTATACCTCACAGGGTTTCTCTGAAGTTAAAATGAATTAACATGTGTAAAGTGCTTACTTACTGCCTAGAACTTAGTAATCCCTCTGTAAGTACTAGATAGTGTCACAATACAAAGTGGGAGAGCCAGATTACTAAATGTTGATCAAAATAGTTTAGATTCTGTTATTTTTCTCTTCAAAAGCCTTCCTCTGTTTCTACAACTTGCCTTTGAAACCCTGAAGTCCAAACACACCAGGCTCTTCATCTTTTTCTGAGCCTGTCTTGCCATCATAGACACAGACACACACACACACACACACACACACACACACACACACACACACACACACACACACACACACACACACACACCCCTATGACATTTCACAGGCTCTCTTCCCTGAATGCCAGCCCCATCATGTCTTCCAGGTTCTGCTGACTGTTCCTCCTTCATGAAGCCTTCCCCAATTATTCTAGGTGGAACTAGTTGTTTGTTTAGCTCTCAGCATTCCCCGAGCTCTCGCTTTTTCTATGTCATTTCCCAGCCATATGACTTTCAGCAAAACAATCCAGCCTATCTGTGTGCCAGTATCCTTATTGGTAAAGTGAGAGTAATAACAACACTTGATCCTATCGAGTTACTGTGAGGACTGATGTATATAAAATGCTCATAAAAATGTTGGTACATAGTAAATGTTCATTAAAATTATTGGCATTGTTTTTATTATCATTAAAAGCATGTACATAAAATGTTATAATTATTTATTTTTGTCTGCTTCTCACTAGAGTCTGTATTATTGGTGTGAAGGAAAGGGACCACAACAAGCTTTCCTTATCTTTGCATACTCAGTACCAAATGCCCAGAACACAGAAGAACCAAAGAAATATTAGGTAATTAATTCACTTTATACCACTAGCTTAGTGGCTAATGCAGAGTAGATGATCAAATTTTTTTTCAGAAAAGAACTTGAATGAGTTCTTTGTCAGACTATGATTTGAGCACATCCATTCATGTACAGTCTCTAGAATTATTTTATTTCATGAAAAAAGTTTTGATTTATGTGATTTACAGGGAAATAAAAAAAGACTATATATCACACTGAGTGTTTCGGTTGAGTCTTTGGGAACTAATTAGGTCATGAGGGCCCTGTATTGTATATTTGAAAGCTGCCAAGAGAGTAGATTTTAAAAGTTCTCATCACAAGAAAAAAAATGTGTAACCATGTGAGGTGATGAACATTAGCTAAACTTACTGTGCTAATCATTTCACAATATAAACTTATACATCAAATCATTACGTTATACATATACCTTAAACTAATGCAAAGTTATATGTCAATTATATCTCAATAAAACTGGAAGAAAATGCAGCAATTAAGAATAAAGGAAAAAATTTTGTATAATACAGTAGAATCCACACACAAAAAAGCCTATAGCAATAAGCCTAAGTGCTTTCCTCTAAAACTGGGAATAAACCAAGAAAGAAGTTACTATCTCCATTCCTATTTAATATGATGCTGGGCTGGAGGTCGTACCCAGTGCAATGGGGCAAGAAAATATAAAGGATATAAGGTTTGGAAAGAAAGGAATAAAAACAATAATTAATTTGCAGTTGACAAAGAATCCATAAAGATATCTAAGATAATGCAAACTATTAAAAATAAGAATTGAATGTGACAAGTTCACTTTGTACAGTTATTATATAAAAACCAACTGTCTTTCTAGAAAACAAAACAATTAAATAGAAATAAAATGGTTCAAATGCCATCGCTCACAAAGCAAATTCTTTAAATAGAACACAAAAAGCACTAACCATAAAAGAAAGGATCTGCCTACTTTAAAATCAAGAACATCTCTTCATTAAAACACACAAACCACGGAATGAGAAAAGGTATTTATGATGCATATATTCAATAAGGGACTCCAGATTATATGAAGGATTTCTACAAATCAATAAGATAAAAGACACTCAGCACAATAGAAGTGTAGGCCAACCCCTAAATGGGTATTTCATACACACACATACACATACGCACGCGATTACAAAATACAAATGGCCCAATAAACATGTGAGAGGGTACTTTACTTCATTAATCATTAGATAACTGCAAATTAATACCACAATTAGATGCCACTATGAAAAAATCACAATGGCTACAGTTTAAGAAACCTGAAAATACTAAGTACTACAGAGGATATGAAGCAACTAAAACTCTCGTTCAAGGCTAGTAAGAATGTAAATGTGTAAACCACTTTAAAAAATCTTTTGAAAGCATTTATTAAAGCTTGGAATAAGTTTAAGGCATAGCAATTCCATTCCTAGGTGTAGAGCCAGTAGAAATGTACACATTGGAGCGCTAGTAGACATATGCTAGAATAGAGCAGCACTATTCCTAATCATTATATACAAAAGGCAATCCACATTTTCATCAACAGGAGAATGGATAAACTGTGGTAGATTTGTAAAACTGAAAAGCATACAATAAGAATAAACAACTGTGACATGCAACAACATGGGTAAATTTCAAAGACAAATATTGAGAGCAAGAAGGCAATTACAAAATAATATATAACATGTGATTCCACATCTATAAATTTCAAGAATGGTCAAAATTAACTGATGGTGTTATAAGTTAAGATACTGGTTAACTTTGGAGAGGGCAGTGACTGGAAGGGGGTTATATGGAAAGTTTCCAGGTTTCTGACAATATTTTACTTTTTGATCTGAGTTGTGGTTACAGCAGTTTTCACTTTTTGAAAAGTCTCTAAACTGTATATTTAGGATTGGTGTTCTATTCTCCATATACCTTATTTTTCAATAAAGAGTTTAGACACATATTTATGTATATATGTATTATGCATATAGATGAGAGAGGTGGGAGTATTAAAAGATTAACTACATTGAACCAGGTTTTATAAATGTAATGAGTGTGTGAGAAGGATAGCTCACCAGTACCATATGCCATTCCTCCACAGTATGCAATCCATCATGTCTGAAAGAGCTCATAATTAAAGTGATTCCAGAATTACATAGAGATTGTTGTGAAGTCTGGAATCATAGTACAGTAAGACCTTTTTTATTAAACAGATATGGAAATATTTTCGGATCAGTTGTTAAATAACTTCATAGATATAAACATGTTGAATCAAAGTTTGTTTAAAGAAAGAAAAACGTAGTTTTAATAATAAACATTATCCTATCTCAAATAGATTGAAAATTCAGTTGGAAAGTAATGTATTTCTACCTCCTACACACACACACACACACACACACACACACACACACACACACAAATAGGTTTGTAAACTGGCCCCTGTACACAGAGGGCAAGGAGAGACCAAAGAAAGAGGCAGACCTGTCCAGACTGGTAGGTGCAGGTTTGAAAAGAAAGTGAACTTACATATGAGGCTTGCCTTCAGCGGTTGCAAGATGAGTAGACCTAGGTACTTGCAGGACAGAATCTTAGAAGTTTATAGAGAGGCCTTAACTGGGTTCAGTCACATATTCAGTCCAGATGGTCTCAACCACAGCTTACTCTCTCAAGACTGCATCCTTGAAACCAGCTCCTACTGTCGGAATGTTGGGTGAAATGCACATTCCAAGGACAGAGGAGGGGTGAGGAGCCCCTGATTGCCCGGGTTCAACTCTCTGGTCATGTCCTCTCGATGACCTCCTCCAACACTCCACCCCTCATGACAGGCGGCTCTTACAATCTTACACGCCGCCCTCTTCTGCAATGTGCCCTGAGAGGTCAGCAAGGGGTTTGACTAGCACGGAGGTGGCTCGTTCAGTGGCTACCTGGCTGCACTGAAGGCAGATACCACAGCAACAGTACAGGCACATACAACATAAAACACAGATTAACACAATGATTTTCAAAATAAGTAATCATTTTTTCCATCAAAAGCCCCATGAGCCGAACGACTGATTTATTAAAACTTCCATGCTGGGGGTCAGATCACTCCAGACATTCAACTGTTGTCCTCATGTGATTTAATAAAGATGATACATTAGCAGACTCATCAGGTATGAAAATACAATATTCTGTTTGGATAATGGCATAGGTGTCTGCTTGTGAGGCAGGAATAATGTCCAAGGCCACCTATTTTGAAGGACAGCTTTTCTCATGAGAAACATTTAGTGTTCAGTAAGGAAAGGCTTTGTCAGCTATCACAGAAGTCTTGCTGGGTGAATTATTAAGGGCCTACATGTGCTAAGGCCAATGGAGGGAACAAAGACAGCAGCCACATGATCGTACTAGTGGCAAAGAGATCATGTCCACCTGGCCTTGAGAAGAGGGAGGTAGGTAGTTTTGGGAAACTGACCTGGCTGTGCACACCATACATTTTGGCCAGGAGAGACAGCACTGTCAGGCGAGAGGAGATGGAGTTGGTGGGGAAAGGATATGCCAGACCAGGACCCCTATTTTCTCTTCTTTCAGTGGTGCACGTTCCATTTCAAGTACAGTGCATTTTATCAGGTCTAGTTTGCAGCAGGACAATGGAATCCCAGGGGAGATTGAGTAGTTCCCCAGCACCCAGGAGTATGAAATAATTTACCCACCTCAGTGGGATGTGTCATTGCAAATTCCACTGGATAATGCCTTTCTCAGGAGTGACTAGGCTTAGTGTTCTCAGCAGTATAGCACATTAATCCATAGCAGGGTCTGGGCAATAGCTGTCTCCCTCAATTTCCATACCTCTATGGTGTTGAATATCTTGGCAGGGGTCCCCAGTCTAGCATGTGGAGCAAGAGGCCCTACCAATTGATATTCGAACGTATTAAAGCCTGGGACAGTACTCTAGTCCACCTGGCCAAGATGGTTTTACCTGTTAGTGATTTAATCTACTATTTTAATATTCCATTTTTTTCTACCAATCTTGCTGCTTGTGAGTTATAGAAGACATGGAATCCCCACTCAATGGCATGTTCTTTTGTCTAGTCTCATGTATCATGAAATATGACCCCCAATCCTTGCCTATTTGATGAGGGTATCTTTACCTACTTAGCTTTTCTAATCCCCATAATGGCGCCAGCCCGGTTTGCATGGCAACAGGGGAAAGCTTGGGTTAGGTCAGACACAGTGTCCATAAAATCAAAGCTATATTTAGAACCCTTAGAGGGAGGGGACCAATATAGTCAATTTGTCCATCCCTTACCTGTTGAGAACTCCAGTGAATGGTCCCAGACTCCTTAGGCAGTTGCCTTGGCATTGTTTAGAACACACAGGACATGCTGTTACTACATTAACCACCACTGTATTTCAAGCGCAACCAGCATCCTTGGCAATGCATCATCCCACCCAGGAGCTATGTTAGCTGCTTTTCCTATACACCTGCTCTGTTGTATCTACCAAAAGGTCAGTTTCTAGGGTTTATACCCAGGCTAGGGCATCAGCTTCCTGATTGCCAGGGGGTATCAGAGCCTTATAAGCCAGGATGTGAAAACAGTGAGGACTGTCTCAAGCTCTTGCAGAGGAGCCCAAATGTCTTCCCCATATCCTGCCCCACAAAGGCTTATTCATAATCATCCATCTCTTGTTTTCCCATTGTCCAAGCTATCAGGTTAATCCTTTCAGAACAGCCCAACTGTCAGGGAGAGACCAAAGGAACAGCCAGGGATAGATAAAAGAAAGAGGCAGACCACTTCAAATTGGTAGATGGCAGACTTAACAAGCAAAGGAACTTTTACACAAGGCGTGTCTTTGGCAGCTGCAAGATGGGTAGATCCCCACATCTGCCCATTAGAATCTTAAAATTTTAGAAAGAGGCCTGGACTGGCTTCAGGCATGTATTCAGTGCAGATGGTCTAAACAACACCTTACTTTCTCAAGGGCGCATCCTTGAAACAGCTCCTAGTGTGGGAACTGTGGGCAGATGCACATTCCAAGGACAGGCAATGGGGTGAGGAACCTCTGATTGCTTGGGTCGAGCTCACAGGTCAACTGGCAGCGTGTCTTCTCGGTGACCTCCTCAAACACACACACACACACACACACACACACACACACACACACCCCTTCCCTTTGTAGTAGTGATGGGGCACAGATGAGGCAAACAAAGAGATCACTGAATATCCAGGCAGGGTCTTGGGTGAGATGCATGGAGTTAAGTGTGGGGTACAATTCTACTGTCAGAGCCTCCCAGATACCTCATCTTATCAAGAGACCTAGAGATGATTAAACTTCAAGGCATGAGTCAATTAACTAAAATCATAAAAAACTGATGTTCTGATGCCATATCATTAATTAATGAGAAAGAAAACTCAAGTCACAATGTTCTCATTGTCCTATCAGTATATACACTCACTGTCCTATACCGGAAAAGGAAAAGTCAGGATATGCTCAGATTTTGGCAAGAGAAATGGTGACTTACTTTGATGACAGTGGCATTGACCTCTGAGTGCCTAATGGACCCATCTCCACTGGACTATACGCAGCTGCCTGTGGAGCCAGACACTCATGCAGGGGACTTCCCCTTGGAGTAATGGGAGGGGAAAGCAGATAATTCTGGGCTCTCACATCAATTTTCTAAGCTTCACGCAGGTCTGTCCTTGTTGATTCACTCAGCCTCCTCTAAACATAATAATTGTGTTGGTTAAGGCTGTTTATGTGTGAATGTTATTAGTTTAATCTTCCAAAAACAGTTACAAGTCCTAGGGATATTTTAATCTAATTCTCTATGAACTAACCTCAGGACTCTATCAGAAAGGAGAGATATAATACAGAAGGAAATAATACATATTTAATTAATAATTGTCATTAATATATGTGAAACAAGTTTCACAAGAGTGATCACTGGATATCTAGTTTAAAAATAATGCAAAAGTACACATCCAATAGAAGTATTCTCATAGAAGAAGATAAATATTCTATACTTGCTAAAAATGGGGCTTTTGCCAAAACTTGAAAATTCCAAAGCTCCATCAAGGGAACCTTGCATCAATTCTGCCAGTAGGCCTGGGAGACCCTAACCTGGCACAGATTACAACAAAACCTCCTACTTTTGGGGTGGGAATCAGTGGATGCATTTTATCCTGTGAATTGATTAGAAGTCAACAGGAATATGAAACCTAATTAAACATGTAAGCAGAAATCACATTTTAAAATTCCACAAGCCAATAAAACCTGCAGAGTAACAGAGGAAATATCTACATTGTTCAGTCCTTCCAGAAAAATAGTCAGTATATCATTCAGATTATGTTCTGTCTAACCCAAAGTATTGGAATATTTATATCATTCATAGTAAATGATTGTTTGACGTAACCCAATTGGACACTTTGTTCATTTTAGATGCAGTAGGATCATGCAAATTTCACTGGACAATGGGGAGCACCCTGAAATGACAGTGCACATTTTATCTCAAATCAAGGCAGTAAAGTCTTGCAGGGCATCCACTGCACATCTCCAGGAGGTGCCATTTGCTCAGACTATGAAAGGATTATATAAATGGAAGCCTGGAAGTTGTACAATGTGGCAGTCTTAAAATATTCTTAATCTAATGAGAAAAGAAAATGTTTTTCCTAAAGATTGGTATATGGCCACACTATAAAAATAGAAAAAAAAAATTATAGTACAATTTTATTAATTCACTGATATTTCTGACAATTCATTTGGAATACCATGTGTCACTGACCCCAAATCTCATGGGACACTAAGCTAGGAGAGGGTATCACAGGACCAGTATCCTATCTGAGGACTACTTTGTTTTCAATTATGTTTTCCTATAGATATAATTGTTTTGTATATTTCTGAAATATCGTTGTTTTCCCTTCCATTTATGTTTATAACCTGTATAGCTCTATTTGTATTATTTGTGTGTCTTCCCAAATATTTTTAATGCCTTTCAATTTAACATCACTGAAAAAGACATTTCTGTGCTTTCAGTGCTGCTCCCTGATCATTAATAAAGACATTACATTTTTTTAAAATCTACCCTTGTTAAACACATTTTTGCAACTTCAAATTATATAAAGCCTAAAATACGAGTAATTCAAAGACATTGCCACATATTATTATTCTCTGTTTACCATCTTTCAGCTCATTTTCAGTTCTTGAGGCTGAATTTTTCTGGTTTGATTTGAATCAGTTTTGCCAGTAAAATCTCACTGATGTTATATCAATTACTGTAAGAGTAGAATATAGGATGAGCACTATACTTAATCCTCTATTCATCTCTGAATTTAGTTATTCTAACAAGAATGCTATTTAGTTGTGTGTGTGTGTGTGTGTGTGTGTGTGTCTGTGTGTGTGCTGAGGGATAGTGGTGTTGGGAGATGGAGAGTGCTTTTTAAAAATATACAACTGACAAAAATAGATTTACTATTCTGGGAGAGAGCAGAATTAAAGTAAAAAAGAAATGAGCTCCAGCTCTGACCATCATGTGAACTGACAAAAGAAAAAACGGTGGACATGAGGACAGTATTCCCCCTAGATCTAGGCAAGCATGGCCCTTGAGTCAGTGGACCTGGTGCCATGAAGCTCCGTTCTTGAAATTTCCTAATTTCCACTCTGGCCACACTCCGGTCCCTGGGACTAGCTGAAGTGGGCAGTGCCCTGGAGTAGAGTACCCTGAGTCCAGACCAGGACCCACAGGGGGCCTAGTCTCTGTGTCCCTCCTTCAGATCATTCTGCCATCTTCTTCCCACCCACCTCTCCGGGGTAGGAGGAAGATGGGGTCAACCAGTTGCACAGATGTGCTCAGGGGTTAGAGAATATGGGGTCACTCCAGGCTCCGTGGTTGGACCCTAGTCCCAGAGAGGTGACTTGGCGAAGTAATAATTCCCATTTGTGGGCTCAGTATTCCTTTCACAGGCCTTTGAGAGACCGGAACACAAGAATGGTGCTGACGTGCTGATTTGGGGTGACACAAATTGTTTATATAGACAGGAGTCTCACAAAAAAAAATATTTACCACGCTCTACGGTAATGCTAGGGGGTGCCCTGCATTAGAATATTTAGTTGACAGGAAATTCGTGTTAGACACAGAAAATTCTACACAAAAGAGAGTCATTGGAAACTCCATCCAGATAAATTTTTTTTTTTTTTTTTTACAGAATTTAAAAGAATCTGGCTACAGGGTATCTACGCTTGGTTTGAAATCATAACAAGAAGTCTTGGCACTGACTGGTTATATGAAAAGGCTCCTACACATTTTCTTTTCTTTGAAGAAGTTTGGAAAATGCTCACACAGTTGACACCTAAAAAGCCAGTTCAAGGGAAGTTGTGGTTAACATCTATAATCGGTTGACTTTAAAAGGACAGTTTCAAGGACATGATCTTCAATACTGTGGGTGGGCCTCATCCAAGCAGTTGAAGGATCTTAAAAGCAAAATGGAGGTTTTCTTAAGGCAGAAGAAATTCGGACTCTGTACTGTAGCAGCAGCTCATGTCTGAGGGTTTCCACCCTCCCACTTCCCCTACAGATTTTGGACTTGTCAGCGCCCACAACTATGTAGGCCAATTTATTGAAATCTATCTATATCTATCTGTCTATCCATCCTACAGTTCTATTTTTTGGTAGAAACCTAACTGATACAGGGCAAGTGTATCTCTTCAAAATGTTCAAGTATACTTCTTGACATTGAGTCTCCTCGGCCCAATGTGGAGGATGCCCTGCCTTCACTCAACCAATCGCTGTGCTCAGAGGAATTGGAAGACACTGACCAAGCTGGGTCACAAGCCCAGCCCTGAAATCACAGGTTAAGTCGTCTCCCTCAACAGCATGAACAGAGAGTAAGGAGAAACAACTCAGCAAAGAAAACAAACATTCTTTTACCAGGGGAAATGATGCTGGATAGGCAGTCACACCAAATGTCCAACAAAGAGGACTTACACACTTGCCTTGTTTCAAAACAGGCATTAAGAGGCACCAAGCAGATTCAAACGGATAAAACTTCTAAATGTTTTAGGATCTTACCAACCTGGATTATATGTTCTGGTAGAAGTCAAAATTTCCTCCTAGAATATAATTCACTCATATATTAGATAACGTAAAGTGGATATACCAGAATCTTTAAATGTATGTACCCCTTGAAATTTTTTTTCAGAAGACCAATATAGAGCATGACAATTGAAGTTTCCCTCTAGTTCGCTACCATCTCTTTTTCAGCATCTGGCTATATGTCGTGTTTCCCTCATTGCCACCTTGACCTTTTTGCCATCTCACATCTGCCCTGTGTTTTCTCTTGCTCTTGAATCTCTTAAAACTAGCAGCTGGTAAATTAGCATTTTATTGGTGGGCTTGATGCTGTTCACAGTGGTGTTACACTAGTTAGGAAATGAAGAGTTGCGCTCAGGGTGAAGGAGGAAGTCCTCAGCGTGGCTTGAGGATCCAACTAGACCTGACCTTGGCATTGATGACACCATTACCCTAAAGGCAGTGTTGTCCCAGAAATCAAGAGGCCTCCCAGGCAGTGCGTTCCAAAGGTCCAGTTTTACCAAAGAGAGAGGTCACTACAGCTAGAGCAACCCCAAAGATTTTGAGTCCTGAGTTGGAACTTGGATTTGAGTTGGACTCTGTGCAGTAGGTCAAATTGGTCATGGAAAAAAAAAATGAAATATAGGCATTCTGAGTAAGGTCAGAATGATCAAAGGTACAATTGAAAATATTCTCCTGTGTGGGATTATGAGGTGCTCAGCCTGGCTGGAAAAAAGGGGTATACCCTGAAAGTGAGAGAGAAGTATGTAAAGAAAGACTGTAGCCAAACTGTGAAGAGCTCTGACTATCACTTGTAATAATACAGGCTGGGAAAAAGGGACACCTTTTTATCCAGGAAGGAACATGATGAAATAGATATTTTAGGAAGAACTGCTGGTGTCTCTGTTATAGAGACAGAGGGGAACCAGGAGGAGCGTCAGAACACTGTAACAAATGCAGCTTGAAATCGAAACAAATCGTCCTTACCATTCATTTGGGATTCGTGTTACTTTGCAGTGCTCAAAGAATCCTTTCAAAAATATGGGTAATAATGGAAAAGTAATGCAAAAATGGAAATATATTATGAAAGCACCAGAAACATGCACAGGTTTCCAGCACAGTAATGTTGGTGCAGTTATATGTATTGATTCCTCATTCAAATACAATTAAGCTTTGAAATCAACTGCATATGGATTCAGACAGTTGAAAATGATATATTTCTTCAGTACTTAATAGATGTCCAGACTGTGTCTAGGACTGATAGAAAAGTGAGTAAATTGTTCTATTTTAACTTCAGGCTAAATTCACTCTTTCTGGTTCAGACTTTTGTTTGCATTGTCCTTTCTTTATAGTTTTCACAGCATTTTCACACTTAATCTCTCTCTCTGGATCTTTATACTACCCCATTTTACAGGTAAGAAAAATAAAGTTCAGAGATGGCAAAGCATTTATCCCACGTATCAATTGCGATTTAATGGCAGAGCTAGATTAAAGCTTGGATCTAGGCACCGTTCAGTACAGTAGGAGATATTAGTATGGGAGGTAACAGGGTAAGGCAAGCCAAGACAAAGATAAACCATTTCAGAGAGTCAGACGATGAGTGCCAGAACTAAGGGAGAACAAGGAACTGATCTAGGTTTGGAAATGGGCAGAAATGACTATTCAGACTCTGCCTAATTTTTTTTTTTCCAAATTCAATATCCTTTCCAACCAATAAAGATAGACAAGTTGAAGATTCCCAGGAATGGAAGCAGCTCCCCTTTGCTTTGGTCCCACAGCACCAAGGCATGTTCAGATTTCGTGGATCAATGCTCTCCACCTGGAGTAATCCATCCGATGTGGTACAGTTAGAGGAGCTCAGTGCAGCCGACTGGCTGGCTCTTATCCCATCTGGCTGGGGAGGGGTGACCTCAACTTGCACTGTACCAGGTAATTAGGGCTTTCACCATGGTTGTGTGGTAAGTTAGGCCCTGCATAGTGCATCCAGCTGATGGCTGAATAGGCTTATATCCAATCTGTGTTCTTCCCTGCAAGCCAGGCTTGCCCTCATGAAGGGCTGGGTCCACCCTTTTTCTAAGGTGCACAAAGGTGTTTTAAGGATGTGCTTAAAGTGGCCCTGATACAAGGCAGTTCCTATAAAAGGCCTGACTATAGTCTACCACAGAACTGGACTCCAGTATATTCTATCATGTGTATGCATGTGTGTGTATGTATGTGTGTGTGTGTGTGTGTGTGTGTGTGTGTGTGTATTCTGTGAGCAAGAGAGAATACAAGTTAATCAGATGGGCAAAGCAATGACTCAAATTTATCAAAAAACATTATATCCTTTTAGAAAAACGTTTACTCATTTTATCAAAGAATCTAAAAGTGTGTATGGTGAAGTCATTTTTATTATATAGAGACCCAGGGGGAAGACCAAGAGAAGAGAATGAAATAGCTCCATGTCCTTGCCAACTTTCCTCCCACACTGGGTTAGGCTTCCAAACACTTTGCAGGTTCTAGAACCCAAGGGAATCATGGCTGGTCCTTCCACCTGACCTTCTGAAACTGCCTACTCTACTTTGTACCCCACACTCAATCTCCCTCTCTCTTTCCGGTCACCATATACTAGCTCACTGTCAACTCTGGCATCAATCCTAGATACTGCTTAATGGATTGTATTTGGACAAATGTCTCTGGCCTACAAAGTTTCTCCACTGCTTTCCTGCAGCCAGCCTCTGCTCCCACGATCCTCACAAATCCTCAGGGCATAAACGCATACACTGAACACCGTCCCACTGGAGGCAACTAGACTTGACCCAGATTAAATGTTTAAAGGTGTGCTTTGAGCCATACATACTTTATACTTGGAAAAATAAAAAGCTGCCGTCATGGGACTACGAAAATTAATATGGAAGGACAGGCATGGTAGAATATTTCAGAGGAAAAGCTCCCCATCAGACTAAAGCCCTCCCCCGATCACCTCACCTGTAAGGTTTGGCCACTGGGGTGTGCGGACTATCCATGGTAATTATCTGGATGAGTGTGCATAGCTAGTGGGAGTCAATAAATGTCTACTTCGGTCCACACTGTCAGTTGCAATTTGCATCAGCCCTCCTTCCTCATCGCAGGATGATCTAGGTTGGGAGGTAAGGAAAGGCTCAGGAATATCCAGGCTTAATTAGCTGGTATTTGAATGGAAGATGCTGTGAGCCAAGGGCAAGAGGTCCACGAATGGGAGTCAAGAAATCAATTGAGGGGAATCAACAAGACATGTAATTAAATGAAAGACAGACTTCAGGACAGATGCTTGGGGTAGTCTGACTTAATTTCTACAGAAAGGTACTCAGGCTTAAAGCTAAATTTTAAAGAGCAGAAAATAGCTCTTCCCACTTGGTGCCTTGCCTTGCTAGGCATGTGAGCTCAGGTGATAATAACAGCAAAGTGACACGTGTTACACCTCAGGTACTGTTTTAAATGTTTTCTGTGCTTTAACTAATTTAACTCTCATATCCTATAAGGGAGGTACTATGACGGTCATCTCCATTTTACAGATTAGAAAATTGTGGTACAAAGTGGTCAAGCAAATTTGTCCAAGGTCACCTTGCAAGTAAAGTTAGTATTTGGCTCCAAAGTGTACGTTATTAACTACTATACTATCCTACATTCCCAAATGAGGAAGACGTGTCTTTCTTCTTTGAAAGTCATGAGAAATATATCAGAGATAGTGAAAGCTAACAAAGTGAGAGTCCCAAAAAACTGCCACAAGGAAATGAAAGTAGACAAAAGTTAGTCTTAACTACGGAGAATGTCTTGAGGGATACCCGCCCCTCAGCACTAAATTTTTTTCTCCTTGCTCTGTCCTTCTGCCTGGAGTAGCACCACTGGCTCCTTGTCCAGGTTAAATCTTGTAATCTCTGTGTTTTTCTTTTACCTTTTAGTTGATCCCAGCATGGGTTATAAGGTTCATCCATTCTAATAGCATCTCCTTATTCAGAATGGCCCTGGCTTCAGGAAAGAGGAGAGTCTAAAATGGGTGGGCAGGATAAAAGAGATAGGCAGAAAGGCCTGGAAGAAAAAGGGGGGACCCTGGTTATAAAGTGTCTAAAGAAAAGAAAGTGGGAGGTTTTTTTAAACAATTGGAGCCATCACACTCTGAATCCAGAAATAAATTGACTTGCATCCTGAAAAACATAGAATGGATCCCCAGATTGAGAAATAGTGATCTCTATGTTTCAAATGCGAAGGAGAAAGTGTGTGAGTGTAATGGATTTCCACAAATGGTATTTTAAAATTTTAATACTAAGGAAATAGACAAAATAAGGAATCATAGTGGAAACATGCAATTGTTCTCCACATTCTGTAGGTCAGGAATCTGAAGTTCAGAAAGGTTAAGTAACTTATCCAAAGGCACTCAGCTAGGGAGTGTCAGAGCCCCAACGTGTACTTGGGCAACACAACTCCAGAGTTCACACTTTTAACGTCTACAATGTACTGCCTTTTACGTGCAGCAGGTGGGTGAAATGCTGGCCAAGTCCACAAACTGTGACTGGGGCCATAGCACTGTATTTGGTTCAGGGTAAGCTCAACACAATTGAAACAGAGCAACCCTTATCAATTCATCAAACACATACTCCCATGTCTCGGCATTTTGTTGCATACTCCTGGGAAAACAGATGTAAGACTCAGCTCTCAAAGCAGGAGACACTTGGCATCTCAGAGCATGGGAGGAAACACAGAGGCATTTCTGTACAAAGCAATGTGCCCTAAGCTCAGTTAGAGGAAAGCATGAAAGGTCCAGAGGATTTACACGGAACCCAAAAGTGGTCAGGTGAATGTGACTGGGTAAGGGGTATTTCTGGCAAAGGGAGAAATCAAACCAAGATCCACAGGAGAGCTTGTGGCTGGATGTGTGCAGGAATTACTGTTCTGGCTGCAACACTGAGGCAAGAAGGGAAATGCGAGATATGACTACAGATTACATTTGGTTTGGCATGCCTGGCTAAGGAGTCTCTGATTCTGGAAGGAACACCTTTTGAAGAAAGGGTTGACAGGACACCTAAAGATATATCAAAATGGATAAACGGTTGTAAGTGAAAGATGCAGACACATTTCAAAAATCATCAGGAAGAGCAAAGGCAAGAAAGTCATGAATATAAATACACTGTCTGTGTAGTTAAAGGTAGATATCTCTGTGCTATCTTTTAAAAAGCAATCATTTAGATAGTGTCATAGAAATTTAATACAAATGCATATACACAGGTGAGTAAAGCAAGGGTGGATCATAGAATGAAGAAAGAATAAGATTCAGAGGCAAGCCCAAGATGGATACGGGGAGAAGGCTTCAGAGATTATTAGAGAAGCTAAAAGTGTGCAGTTTTATTCAGTGCAAAACGCTGATCTCCGAGTGCAAGTCTCTTACCATGGCTATTAGAAGAACCCCTGAAGAATCGCTCATGCAAAAAATGCTTCACTGCCATTGTCATCAGGCTCATAAGTTTGCACAGCCAGATAAGTAGACACACGCTCCACTGCGTCTTGTGAATATCATACCTTTTGTTCAAATATCACATTGAAATTCTAGGACTATGTCATTTGCCCTACCATATATTTTTTTACTCAATTTAAAAATACAACAAAAAAGATATGCATAATGGCAAAGCAACCACTCCCAATGACTGAAATTTAGTTTAAAAATGGAAATTGGGAGGTACCCAATGTGTAGAGTTGATATCCACCATGAGATGCGGAAGGCATAATAATTTTGAATTAAATACTCACAAAATGATTGTTTTGTAGATTGTTCTTTTTTCCTCACCAAGGTGAGGTAAAATCAATAAATCCACACCTCTCTGTTAGATGATTTGGGAGATATATGCAAAACAGAAAATACATGCTTTTGCCTTAAAGGATTTTATAGTTTTATTAGAAAAAATGAGTCTTACACTATGGACCTGTAAGTAGTGGCCCTGTATTGAGGGATAGAGAAAAGGATGTGTGGTCTCCACAGTTTCACAGAATTGTATACTTACAGGGCAAATACATTCTTCTAAAATGCTTTAAAAATAACTTCATTCAATAAAGAATTTTCCCTGCATGTATTTTTTTGAGTGTCCGGTATGTCCTACTACCGGAGAAAAAGAGAAGACCGAGAATGTTTTCTGCCCTTGAGCAGCCCATCAAGTAAAAAAGATGACACGTAAATGATTTGAGTACCACAAAAAGCTACGCATAACAGGGGGATAAACCATGTGCTTAGAAACACAAAGGAAGGGTGACTACCTCTCTCTTTTCCCATGTGCGATTTTATTACCCCAAAGTTCCTTCCACAAAGACAGATGCCAGGACACATTTAACTAGCTTTTGCTGCCATGATTACAAAATCCGTATTAGAGATATAACCCCACTGACTATATTTGGATGAGCAATGTATCCAGCGCTCATCTTATTAATTTTAGCCTAATACGTATTAAAGGGTAAGAATCATGCCCAGTTATAATTTAATTCCTGAATAATTCTGATGACCCTTAGACATGATGATTTGGATAAGCATAAAAGCACATAGCAAAATCAAAGCATAGACTTTCTTTTTTGAACATGTTTATGGGAATGTAATTGCTTTACAACGGTGTGTTAGTTTCTGCTTTATAATAAAGTGAATCAGCTATACATATACATATATCCCCATATCCCCTCCCTCTTGCATCTCCCTCCCACCCTTCCGGTTCCACCCCATAGGTGGACACAAAGCACTGAGCTGATGTCCCTGTGCTATGTGGCTACTTCCCACTAGCTATCTATTTTACATTTGGTAGTGTATATATATCCATGCCACTCTTTCACTTCATCCCAGCTTACCCTTCCCCCTCCCCGTGTCCTCAAGTCCATTCTCTACGTCTGTATCTTTATTCCTGTCCTGCCCCTAGGTTTTTCAGGACCATTTTTTTTTTAGATTCCATATATATGTGTTAGCATACGGTATTATGTTTTTCTCTTTCTGACTTACTTCACTCTGTATGACAGACTCTAGGTGATTCCACCCCATAGGTGGACACAAAGCACTGAGCTGATGTCCCTGTGCTATGTGGCTACTTCCCACTAGCTATCTATTTTACATTTGGTAGTGTATATATATCCATGCCACTCTTTCACTTCATCCCAGCTTACCCTTCCCCCTCCCCGTGTCCTCAAGTCCATTCTCTACGTCTGTATCTTTATTCCTGTCCTGCCCCTAGGTTTTTCAGGACCATTTTTTTTTTAGATTCCATATATATGTGTTAGCATACGGTATTATGTTTTTCTCTTTCTGACTTACTTCACTCTGTATGACAGACTCTAGGTCCATCCACCTCACTACAAATAACTCAATTTCATTTTCCACATGAAAATGCCACATCTTCTTTATCCATTCATCTGTCGACGGACACTTAGGTTGTTTCCATGTCCTGGCTATTGTAAATAGAGATGCAACGAACATTGTGGTACATGACTCTTTTTGAATTATGGTTTTCTCAGGTATATGCCCAGTAGTGGGATTTCTGGGTCATATGGTAGTTCTATTTTTAGTTTTTTAAGGAACCTCCATACTGTTCTCCATAGTGGCTGTATCAATTTACATTCCCACCAACAGTCAAAGCATAGACTTTTAAGACTTAAGATTCTTCTAGTAGTGAGAATCAGGGTGGAGAAAAGGAGGAGGCAAGCAAGGCAGCCAAGGTGCAGCATTTAAAGAAGCACTCACTCTTCCTGATTAATCCTGACAGTGAGCACCTCCTTAACATGTGTGCCCTAGGTACCCAGCTGCCTTCACCCTAGTCTCAGCCCCTGAGTGAATTGTTTAAAGGGAGAGCAAAATAGAAGGGAGTGCTGTTAAAGGAAGCTTACAGCAGCCAAAGAAATGGACCCAGACTATCCATTTCAGAAAGGCCTTTCTCTGTGCCACACTATCCCCTGCAGAATAGACCAGCAGTAAGACTCAGTGATTTCCTGCTGCAGGCACAAAGCTCAGAATACACATTGGGTCTTTTTCAGCTTTTTTTATTCTTCCAGTTTGATGTAATTGACATATAGCACTGTATAAGTGTAAGGTTGTACAGCATAATGATCTGACTGACATACATCATGAAATGATGACCACAATAAGTTTAGTGAACATCCATCATTTTGTATATGATACAAAATTAAAGATATAGAAAAAAATCTTTTTTCCTTGTGATGAGAACACTCAGGATCTACTCTTTTAATAACTTTCAAATATAACCTACAGCAGTGTTCACTGTATTTATCATAGTGTCCCCTAGCTCTTATTTACCTTATAACTGAAGTTTGTACCTCTTAATTACCTTCCTCGAATTCCCCTGCGCCCCTCCTGCTGCCTCTGGTAAATCTGATCCTTTTTCTATCAGTTTGTTTGGTTTCGTAGAATAATTGACCTACAACATTATGTAAGTTCCTAGTACACAATATACTGATTTTATATTTCTATGCATTCCAAAATGATCATCATGATAAGTCTAGTTATGATATTGCCACCATACAAAGACGTTACATAATTAGTGACTATATCCCCCCACACTGTACACTTCATACCCGTGACTCCTTTATTTTGCAACTGGAAGCTCGTGCCTCTTAACCTCCCTCACCTATTTCTCTCCTCCCCTTGGGCAACCATCTGTTTGTTCTCTGTATCTATGACTCTGTTTCTGTTTTGTTATGTTTGTTCATTTGTTTTGTATTTTAGATTCCACATATAAGAGATAACATACAGTATTTGTCTTTCTCTGTTTGACTTGTTTCACTTAGCATAATATCCTCTAGATCCATCCACATTGTCACAAATGATAAGATTTTTTTATGGCTGAGTAAAATTTTAAATAATTAAAAATAATTAAAAACTTAAAAATAATTTTAAAAATTAAAAATAGAACTACCATGGGATGTAGCACTTCCACTCCTGGGTGTTTGTTCGAAGAAAAAGAAAACATTAATTCAAAAAGATACATGCACCTCTATGTTCACTGCAGCATTATTTACAATAGCCAAGATATGGAAGCAACCTCTTTCTTCGGAAGAAGTTTGGTGAAAGTCACCCTTGGCCCAGTCATTGAGCTGTCTATAAGCAATGAAAGACACCTCAAAGTGATTAGAGCAATTATTGAGTGAATCTTTATGTCCTCTGTTTTAAAATGTACTTGGGATTTGGTCTAATTAGGTATGGAAACACACACAGACACTTAGTTGAAGGAAGAAGTTTTTATACTCAGAGATCCCTAGAACAGGAGGTGCAGCATGCCAGGCAGGGGCATGCAGTGAAGTACCAAGGTTGGTCAGGAGGCAAAGGGGAAAATTTGGGCAAGAGCCTTTAGTATGGTTTTCAATTGAAAGAAATGGGCAAGGCAGAGTAAGCAGAAGAGTTTAGGGTTGCCAAGTTTGTTTATTTATTCATTTATTTTTGGCCGCACTGCACGGCATTCGGGATCCCCTGACTAGGGATCAAACCTGTGTCCCTTGCAGTGGGAGGGCAGAGAGTTAAATCACTGGACTGCCAGCGAAGTCCCTAGGATTGCCAAGTTGAAATAATTTCAGCAGTCTCCATCCAGCATGCAGGGCTCCCCCTAGTTATCAAATACCTGACCCTGGGATGACTAAGGCCAGGGATAGTGGCTTCCAGGGTGAGAGAAGGATAGAGGAGGTATTGACTCTATTGATAGGCTGGTTGGTTTGCATATGAAAGGTGCGTTTCCTGGTGGGCAAGTAATTTGCTTTCTCTAGGAATTAGTTAACTTTGGGAGACAAGTCCCTTCCAGTGTCAGGGAGACCCCAAGATGTCAAAGCATCATAATAAAAAGAGATGTAATAATATATATCTATATTTTAAGAGTTGCCTTTCACTAAATTTCCAATATTCCTGAGGCCTGTAGGAGAGCTGAACTTCTTCTCTTACTCAGAAATGATATGAAGGCATTAATGCAGCAAAGTTTGGGAAAACTTACAATATCACTGCATGGGCTATAATCAGAGGGCCCTGGCTTCCCAGAGTTTTCAATCCAGCATTATTCACAACTCTTTTGAAAAATGCATAGAGAGAAAGCTCTTACTGTACTCCAGGGACACATTTTTAACATTTACACTAACTCAACACCCTAGGGTTTTAATCACCGGAAAGCTTATATAAAAAGTGCAAAAACTGTGGGCTTTTTTCCGTGTCGTGTTTTGTGAAAGAAATGGAAAAACAAAGTGTGCAATACAAGGAAAAGCTATAAAGACAACACTCAGGTTTCCCTGGAGCCATTTTGAACAAAGTTGCTGACACTGACACTCAGCTTCCAGATGAAATTAAATGTGTCAGAAGTTCCTTCACAAACCATGTAAGTGGCCACATCTTTGCTCCTACTCTGTGCAGTACAAGGCGAGATTTTTAGTGCTAGGAAAGCTGCCAGCCAAGGAAAGGACTGAAGAAAAGAGCAACTTACAATTATTAAGCTACTGTAGGATATGACTAACCAAAAGGGCTGAAAAGAACGGAATTTTGTTCAGCTTGTGTTAACAATGTTGAAAGTGTGAGAAATGGAATGAACTTAGTTTGAAGATATTTGAGAGGTGCAAACATCAGAGGGGCATAATTAGAAGCAAGTGTTTAGAGCAAAAAATGATAACAGATTCATGGCTGATAGTCAGGAATTAATTTCAGGCCTGCGATTTCTCCAGAGCTACAGAGTCTGTCTCCCAGAACATGGAACATTCCCTTTCTTCCCCAGGAATTCTCCCTATCAATGTCAGCATTCTTGCTTGTAAAGACTGACCAAGAAACTGCCCATGCTAGGGTGTGGTCTGCCTCAAAATGTATCAATGATGTGGGTTAAACAGTATCCTCCAAAAAAAGGTATGCTCAAGTCCTAATCCCCAGGACCTCAAAATGTCACCTTATTTGAAAATAGGGTCATTGCAGACGTTTAGTTCAGTTGAGGTCATACTGGAACTAAATCCAATATGACTGGTGCCCTTATAAGAAGATGGCCATGTGAAGACACAGGAACACAAGGAAAATGGCACGTGATGGTAAAGGCAGAGACTGGAGTTATGCAGCTACAAGCCCAGGAACACCAAGGATGGCAGGCAAACTACCAGAAACTAGGAAGAGGCATAAAATTACTCCCCTGTAGGTTTCAGAGGGTGCATGGCCCTGTGGATACCTTGATTTCAGACTTCCAGTCTCCAGAACTGTAAGACAATAAATGCCTGTGGTTTTAAGTAATTTAGCTTGTGGTACTTTGTTACAGCAGCCATAGGAAACTAACACACAGGCTCTAACTGCTGACCAGAATTTTTTTAGCACATCCTAAGTTGCTAATTTTGAACACTGAATCTAGTTCTCCTTTTTCCAGCTTTGGGGAGGAAAGCTAATTTCTATCTCTGATTTTGTTAGATTTTTCTGTGGTATCATGAGTAATTCCCTAAAGAACAGAGGGCTAGTCAATAGAGTAATACTCAGAACTTGTTCTTTGAGAACTGAGATTTAGGGACTATTCAGGACATTCAGCTCCAACCATGGTTACCAAGACTGAGCTTCTGTAAAATATGAAGGCCAGAGCAGAATCATGGGTGGCCAAGGAGTAAGATATGACATCAAATGACTTTTGAGATGAATCTGAAATCAATAAATCATCCCTGACACCCTACAGAATGTAGTGACCCCCTAGCACTGGGAAAGAAAGATAATGAACAATTTCCTCCCGCTACCCACTAGAAACAAAACAAAACGAAATAAAGCAAATGGAACCACTGAAGAAACACAAAGTGAGAGTTTGAGTAATCTCTGTAGGAGGTGACCAGGAAACATGACTCAGTGCTTGCAAGGTTTGGAGGAAAAGAGCATCCCCTATTTGCTGCCCATGGGAGTATGAACTAGTTTGGCTTTCTGGACCACCACCTCATAATGTATACCCAAAGTCTTTAAAACAAGCATGCATTTCTCATCACCAAAATGCAGGGTGCATCTGATTTCATGGGCCTGCTCCATCTCCAGTACACTTTGCAGTGTGTGCAGGCTGCCCAGTGCTCCAGCAAGCCTGAGGGCTGGCATTTTCTTTGTTCCCACCACAAGCAGGTATTCAACTCATGGGATAGGGCTCTTTCTTGCAGCAGCCTCCAAACACCCTCTAAGAGATCAAGACACGTCACACTGGCAAATAATGGTAAGGCCATATCTTCCTGAGGAGTTCTATAGTCTGTCTCTGAGCAGGCATGCAGGGCCACCAACTCATGTCATTTACATACCAGAAGTAAGAGCCATTCAGGGGCGTGTCCCAGAGTGAGCCATAATTATATCAGTAGGAGCCTGTCAAGACCAGGCACCATTCCGAGTATGGTTCTTTCAGTGGGACCGTATGATAAAGATAATCAGGGTGGTCTTTCCAGGGCAACTAGAATGCCTGTGGGATCGAAGGTCATTAATGAAATAAGTAGCAAGAATTAAGAGTTTACTCAAGTAAACAGGTCGAGGATGGGCATTCAGCCACATCCAGGCAGTTCTGCCTCCAGCTCTGTGATTAGTCCTACTTCTGTCATGAACTTATGATTACACCTCTGTGCCGCTGTGTACATGGCTCAAAACATCTTCCTCTCCTTCCCTTGCTCCTTCCACCTTTCAACCTTTACAACTCCAACTTAGAAACCAAAAGACATGTTCACGAAAGTCTTGTATAAGAACGTTTATAGCAGCTTGAATCATAACAGCCAAAAACTGGAAATAATCCACATGTCTATTGACAAACTGTGGTGTAGTCATACGATGCAATACTACTCAGCAATAAAATGGGACAAACAACTGATACGTGCAACCATGTGAGTTAATCTAAAAAAAACCAAAAAACAACATCATGGTGAATAAAGAAGCCATATATGATTTTATTTATATGAAGTTCTAGAATAGGAAAAACTAAGGTGAAAGAAATCACAGGCTGCATTCTATGGGAAGGGTTGAGGATTGTCTGGAGAAGGAATTTAAATGTTCAGCCTATTGCACAAGATGATCTAAATGTTCAATATACTGATTAGGGTGTGGGTTACACAAGCATACGCATTTGTCAAAAGTGAACAACTTGCACACTAAGAACACCTGCACTTCACTGCAGGAAAATTATATCTCAATAAAAAATCAATAAATGAATGAAATCTCACATTAATTCCCTATGCTAGAGATACATACAGATTTTTTAATAAAATAGAGATTTCCTTGTAGGTCAGGAAGAGTGAGAAGACTCAGTCTATGTGTGGGAGAAAAAGATGTTTATTTCAAGGTTCCCTGGCAGCTCTGACCCAAGCACCTGAAATTGAATGAAAGAGGGTAGGACCTTTCTCACTGCTGCCTAGTTCTCAAGACCCAGCTGTGGGCTCCTCTGGTGGTGCAGTGGTTAAGAATCCGCCTGCCAATGCAGGGGACACGGGTTCCAGCCCTGGTCTGGGAAGATCCCACATGCCGCGGAGCAACTAAGCCTATGAGCCACAATTACTGAGCCTGCGCTCTAGAGCCCATGAGCCACAACTATTGAAGCCTGCGCACCTAGAGCCTGTGCTCCGTAACAAGAGAAGCCACTGCAATGAGAAGCCCGTGCACCACAACGAAGAGTAGCCCCCGCCGGCCACAACTAGAGAAAGCCCGCACGCAGCAACAAAGACCCAACACAGCCAAAAATAAATAAATAAAAATAAATTTATGAAAAAAGACCCAGTTATACCTTCCTGCTCCCTAAAACTCAGACTGGCATTGATATAGGGCCCAGCTGACCAGGGTACACATGCCCCCAGTAAGGACAGGCATCACTTTCTTCCATCCACTATCAGTACTGTACCAGGTAATTTCCTTTAACAGTCTTGAGTGGATTTGACCTATAGAACTCATCTCTTGAAGACCCAAGATGCTATATTGATTCCCACGCTTTCTGATAGTGTCCATAGGATCTAAAGCAACATGGAGAAAAATTTTCAGGATGGAATTGGACAAAGGAAAACACCAGTGAGGCCTTCAGGAACGCATTGGTGACCTCAGGCTTACAGGTTATGTAAGTACAGATTCAAGGGACTGAGACAGTGGGCCAGATAAAGCTGAAGCTGTGTAGTGGAAAGACAGTGTGTAACAGAAGAAATGTCACTGTTCTGAGGTTCCCCATTCACTCCGTGGCTAACCGGTACTTATGATGGCCTCACTCGTCCGGCCCTCGATGCAACTTAACCATTGGTTAGAAGGAGCAGAGAGGTCATGCCAACTCCTATGTCCAGGTTGAGAAGAGGTATCCTGTCTCCAAGCTCTGATGGAGAAGTAGTGTAGCAAAGTAGCTAAGAGCACAGACTAGAGCCAGAACACTCAGATCTCAGCCTCACCTTTTCTAGTTGTTTGAACTTGGACAATTAATCTCTCCTTCAGTTTTCTCATCTGTAAAAACGGAGACGGTATTTATATACAGGTTTGTTGGGAGGATTAAATGGGTTAGCTAAATGGGTAGTGTGCTCAGAAGAATGTCAGGCAAATGGTCAGCAAGCAATAAATATTAGTCATTATTATTAAAGCTTGTCTTCTTGTTCCTGCACATTGTACACAAATGTATCAATTCTTCTGCTGTGAGAAACACAGATTTTTATCAGATACTCAGAAATCCAGAGAGACTAAGAACCAAGGAGGATCCACCTCAGGAAAGTAATTGCTTAATTTCCTGATCCCATAGGTATTCTGCTAAGACTAATAGTACTCCAAATCCCAAGGTCAGATTTTCCAGACGACGACAGCCATGGCTTGAAAATTCCCACCCATATCAACTTCCGCACCCCAGCAGCCCTCAGTGTTACCCAGTTACATGCAAATTCATATCTTTCTAAACATTCCAAGATGCACTTCCCTCGGTAGGAAGCATACACTGAAGAACATCTCTTTTAATATACATTTCCATTTATTTTGGTTGAAATTCCTAGAGTCTGAATTTTACTTCTTAAGTTTTGGGTTTGTTTGCTTACAAGTTTCATTGACTTTAGCAAGTCCAACATACGACAGCGGTGTTGGAATGACTCCATCTCACTGATTAAAGAAAAGTCTGTATTCTTCTCACCAGGTGAACAAAAGCAGTGTAGGATTAAAGCAAATAGCATTAAAAACATAATTAAAGGAAAGAGAAGAGAACTTTTTAAAAAAAAACTATAATTTTAACTACAGTTGGGATTATTCTCTTCACTTTGTGTTTAATTCTGTGTAGTCTTTAGAAAATCTGAGACTTAATTCTTTAGCTCTTATTTTTACACATTTATCCAGGGGCAAAGATATCGAAGTGGTGAACTTGCTTAGCCCAGAGGCTTATTTCATTTACAGAATTTTATTTTTATGTTTTCCTGTTTCTTTTTTATAAACCATGAGGCGATCTGCTCCACGGTTTCACAAATGCTGAAATTACAAGTGGGCCACTCAATCCTGATGGTCATAATTTCTGCTCTATAGATTCAGCTGGATAAGATATAAAAATTCCAGACATTTTATTTTGGTGAGAGAATAAATTGGATGCATGACTTTTGGCCTGCTGTGATGGCCTCCACAGTCCATGTGGCTTTCTCAGAACTAATAATTTAATTATGGTAAGTACAGGGTTCTTCTGAATTCACTCAAATGGTGTATATGTACACTCACTTGCCAGCTGCTTCTGTAGTATTATTAATAACTCTGTGCTAATTACATCAATAAATTAATTGAACCTGTACTCCTGCTGGTATGGCCTCTTTGTCCTGCTGCTCTGCTGCTGCTCTTCCTTTGGACTTTGAACCCTGGGCTCTAATAAACTGCCAGTTTGTTCCTCATGTGTACATTTTCCCCGAATTGTTATATTTTAATGCATGCTCTGTTCATTAAATGTCTTCTCCTTTAAATCATTTATTGACTTCTAGACGTTTTGCAAGAAACACTGCAGCAGTTTAGAAATTTATTTGGTAAATCACTGATTGACCCTTTCAATCACCTAATTAACCATGAATGAAAGATTTAAATAGGTTTATTTTTCTTTTTAAAAAAGAAGAAATTGTTAACCAGAGTAATGCAAATTAACAATGTGGCTATATTATTATTGAATCTGCATTATTGGAATCATCAAATATCAGGAAATGGGGCAGATGTTTGGCACCTCTCTCTAACAGATATGTAATATTTTGCTCTTTTCTCTCAAATAGCATTCAGATCATTGCACACACAGAATGCAATTACCAAAATGCAGTAAAGGCATGACTTTTAAAGGAATATGATGCCCCGAGCAATCAGTCACTATATGAGATGGAATGAAATTCCGTGCCTGCCAGTTAAACTCAGGGAACTGGAGGAGCAATTTCTATGAAAGGCACTGTTCATCTCACAAGGATATTTTCTTTAGCATCAAGTTGTAAGGTGTTACTGTCAGAGAACTTTCTGGTTTTCTGACTTTTTGCATGCATTACATACAACGTCTATTATGTATCTTTACCAAAGTGGATTATAGAGAAAATAATAGCAGCGGTTTGCCTTGCGCTGAAAAGGCAGGCACTTAAAGAGAAAAGCATCCCTTTCTCTTCCTCTAGCCTTCTCATCCTGCAACAAAGCACTTTGGCAAAAGAGCAAATCCCTTTGTCCCCTTCTCGTTCCTGAAATAGCCAGACTGACGCAGAGTTACCCCAAAGATGACGTCTTAAGCTTCAGGTGGAATTCAAGACTGCCAACGTTAACTGTTGAGCAGCTTCCAGAGACAACAGGGAAAGACATCAAGGAGGTAGGATACTGCGCATCCCTGCATGGAGTTTACTCTCTAACAGGAGCATTACTTTCTATGCCCCTTAACACATCCAGGGCAGAAATCCACTGGATAGTTTAGAGGCTCAAAGGACTGAAATGAAATGCTCATCTCATCTCCTTATTTTTGGTGAATTTTCCATGATTCTGGCTAAAGCACCACTCAGGGCAGAAGACATATGGGGTAGAAGTTACAGGCCAGTAATCCCAGGAGGACCAGGGAGGGTTTAGTCAGCTTTTAGAGGCAGAGACTGACCTAAAATGGAAAAGGAGAGGATTCTTGTCAAAATCCCAGGCTCTTATATGAGCTTCAACACTCATTTCTAGGCCTGTTACCAGAGTGGCCAAATGAAACGTTTCCATTTCTAAGATTTCCTTTCTGTAAGGTAAAGCAACTGATTTTCCTGGTTATAATTCACATTTAAGGAAAAATTACTCTGTAAGTACCAGCTATTATTTTAAGTGCATGATCATTTTAACCATTAAGATATTTTCTTTCCTTGTGAAAGTACTTATAGAAGAATTATTTTTAAAAACAGTTTGCAAAGCTTCCAAGTTCAGCTCCTCCCACCCTATCCTTTGGCCTGTGAATCCAGAAGCAAAGGTATGTACACTAGCTTGGAAACTGAAAAATCTGCTAGATATTCAAAGACTCACAGGTCTAGGGTAATTTTACACTGGGACAAAAACTGTTATGTGTTTTCTAATCACTCATATGACCTAAGTCCAAAAGATTTGAAAAATACTATATGGGTTATTTACTTTCTTCATCTTAGTGTCTGACCTATAATTATCATTTGAACATACTGTAAACTTGGCTATTTTTGCCTTTCATTTTCAAAAGGGATTGACACAATGAATTTTCTCTATCAGGCACTTAATGGCCAATTCTGCTAATATTTTTTGCACTTAGTCCTAATTCTAAGTGTCATGGGAAACCTTTCAGATATTATAACATTTAGAAGTTATATATCTGGTGACATAGTAATTTTAAGATAGTTTATAAGGCAATACAGTGTTATAATCTCTTATAGGGACTGAGGACATTCCCTTTGAGTAGATTGTTAAAATGATTAAAAATGTTTTTCCATTATAAAGTTTAAAGAGATAATTTTGTTCACTATGGAAAAGTATGGTAAAACAGGGGCTAAATGTGGTTTATGTACATGATTACTTACATCAAAAAATGTCCAAAAGTCAAAGTTAAGATTAAAATAAACCTTAAAGTTCCAATCCCTGTAGGTTAAGGTTTTAAAATAATAATCTCTTCAATCATAGTGATGACAGATAAAACGTAAGATAAATACATTTTTTAAATAGCTCTAGTTCAAAACAAGTTAAACAATTCCAGGGGCCAGAAATAGAATAATAAATCAAAGGCCAAAGCTATTTTCTGACAGTTGCCAAGTCTGGAATCCGGCAGACCTGGCCAGAGTTCCAATCAGGTAAAGGGAACAAAAGGGTCTCTTACAAAAACAGGAATCAGAGCTGGAATTAGTGACTGAGTGGGGCTTCCATCCCTTCTAGGGTACCTAAACACACACACGCACATAGCCTGTGATCTAATACTTTCTAGAATAATAAAGTAAATTTTTAAATGACTTAAAAATTTTAGCTCTGACATGTAAAGAGCTTAGAAGTTGTCACTTCCATCCTTACAACAACAAGAAAGCTGGACCAACAGAAAATCAACACTTTTCTTGGACCCATCAATTGAGGCTGCAGGGCAAACCTCCACCCTGAAGTCTGTGGAGCAAGATCAATCCAGTGTCATAGGAACTGCTATGAGTGAGATCTGCTTACCTGGAGCAGAAGCCACCAGAGTGATACACTGGCAGGACGATGCAAATGGTAATATTGAGGAATAGCTGAAGACCAAGTGCGGACTAGTGTGAGAGTGAGAAACTCCAGCAGTGGGGGTCCGGTCTACGGGGGGATGGCCCGTAGTGTCATGGGCTTCATCTCCAGGAGCCCCACCAGCTGCTCATAGTGAAGAGCCTAGAAAGATCCCTGTTGGCTCTACTGGGGGGGAAGGGAAGATTAACCATTGTGAAATGCACCGAGAGCATTCTTCACAAAAGCTGTCTATATCCCATAGGGTAAACAATTTTTATGAGTCATAGCCCACCTCTGGGAAGGTCATTTCTGATAGTCCAACTCCTTTCACTCTTCCTGTTTTACCTAAGAGAAGGAGCTAAGAAACACTGGCAAAAGTCACAACCCAGGGACACAGGCCCATTAAAAGACTGAGATTTAATCATAATACTGGAGAATGCCTCACTTTACCACATCAACAGGGCTCCAGTATAATAATGGTGGATTACAACTGAAAGAGCCGTAAGACATAGATTCTATCTATCAGAGAAGGACGACTTAGCAAATCCCAAAGTCAAGAGCAGAAACAAAAAACAAGGACACTAGAGTTATTTGAACCTCAGTCACCTACAGCCACAGCAAACATTAAACGCAGCCAATTCCTGGTCAGATTAACATAAAACCTTACACTACAGGCCTATACCTCAGTTCCTATTACCCAATACATTGTGTCTGGCTTTCAACAAAAAATTGCAAGGCATGCAGAAAGGCAAACACTTACATGCACCATCTGAAGAGGCAAAGCGAATATCAGAACCAGAATTAGTTATGACACAGATATTGGGATTATTAGACAGGGAATCTCAAATAACTAAGATTAATATGTTAAGGGCTCTAAAGAAAAACTCAGATAACATACAGTGTTAGAAGAGAGATGGAAACTCTAAGGATAATTAAAGTGAATCCACACCCAAACATTTCTTAGTGAAACTTCAGAAGCTTAGGTGAAAGTTCAGAATATTAAAGAGAATATTAAAAGGTATCAGAGGGAAAGACATTTTTAACTCAACAGGAAGACAAAGTCACAGCAGACTTTAGCTACACTAGATGCCAGAACAGAAAGGAATTGGAAGGAAATAACCTGAAGGAAAATAATTATCAGTCTAAAATTTCATGTCCAGCCAAAATTTAATCAAGAGTTGGGGTTAAATGAGAACTTTCTGATGCATACCAATACAAAAGGAAACATCCCACCCGCAGACATTCACAGAAACCACAATTAATTGATGCTTTTTAGTAAAAAGGAAAAAGGAAAACAAACATAGGAGTAGGGATTAGAAGGGAAAAAGTGACTAGCACAGAAATGGTAAACTATGCAAATAATTCTAATTAATGTCTGAGGGTAGGCATTATAATAGTAACTATTTTATGATAAAAATGTGGATGTTGTAATATTCTATGTTGCAACAATAAGCATGATCAGAGTTATTCAATGGGTAAAACGTGCTGTTTTTGCCTTATTTGGAGGAGGATGAAGATATATACTTATCATAGACATGATTTTTAACAAGTTATAGCTAAGAGTGTACATTAGACATTTAAACATAATAGAAAACATATAGAAAAGTTAGTAACATTTGAACAAAAAATGGGAAAAAAGAGAAAAATAAAAAGTATGGTTAACAAAAAAAAAAGAAAAAAAGGAATGATAGAAATAAATGGAAATACATATTTAATTGCAATAAATAAAACAATTACTGTCACATTAAGGCAATGAATCACTAAGACAAAAACATTTTTGTAAAACAAAATGACATAGAAAGATTGAAAATAAATGGATAGAAATAAATATATCAAAAAAATAGCGACCAAAATAAAACGTGTAGCAATATTAATACCAAAGAGAATTTAAGGAAAACATCATTAGAGATAAGGAAGAACGCTAATTCAAAATAAATGGAAAACACATGAGTATTTAACAATCAGGAACTTAGGTGCTAGGGAACCCTTGTACACTGTTGATGGGAATGTAAATTGGTACAGCCACTGTGGAAAACGGTATGGAGATTTCTCTAAAAACTAAAAACAGAACTACCATATGATCTAGCAATTCTACTCTGGGTATATATCAGAAGAAAAGGAAAAAACTAATTTGAAAAGATACATGCACCCCAATGTTCATAGCAGCATTATTTATAATAGCCAAGATATGGAAGCACCCGAAATGTCCATCAACAGATGAATGAATAAAGGTGTGGTATATACATAAAATGGAATACTACACATCCTTAAAAAAGTATGAAATGTTGCCATTTGCAACATGAATGGACTTGGAGGGTATTATGCTTAGTGAAGTAAGTCAGAGAAAGATGAATACTGTATGTTATCACTTATATGTGGAATCTAAAGAATAAAACAAACTAGTGAATATAATAAAAAGAAACAAACTTACAGATATAGAAAACAAACTAGTGGTTACCAGTGGGGAGAGAGATGGGGGGAGGGGCAAGATGGGGTAGAGGATTAAGAGGTATAAACTACTATGTATAAAATAAATAAACTACAAGGATATACTGTACAACACAGGAAATATAGCCAATATTTTATAATAACTATAAAAAATTAAAAATTAAAAAATTTTCAAGAACTTAGGTGCTTTTTTCAGCATCTCCTAAATATTACTAGGAAAAAACTGACAGAATTAAAGATGAAATTGACAAAATTTGGCAGGTTTTTTGCATTTCTATTAGAAATTTTTCTACCAGAAAGGCTAGAAATAAAGAGCAACAGAATTAGCAAGAATGTTCTACAAAGAACCTTGGTATACAAGAAATATTTACAAAATTGGAATAAATACTAGTCCATAAAATACTTCTTAAAACATTTCAAATAACTGATATCACACTAGATATGAGCCCTGTCCACAGTACAAAAAAATTAGGAATTAGTAGTAAGTGATAGTCCCCTAAAAACCTTATATACTCTTAAATAACTAATGGATTTAAGAGGCAAACACAATGAAACTTATAAAATATTTACAGCCCAATGACAATACATGAACTACACATCAACACCCATGGGATGTAGCATAAGTGGAACTAGAGATCCATTATAGTATTAAAAGCACTTTTTAAAAAGAACTATTAAAAATAAATGAGTTAAGTATTCAATTCAACAAGCTAGAAAAATAGTATGAACCAAAAGAATGAAGAAGAAAGGAAATAATATGGATAAAAGCATGAATTAATAAAAAGAAAATTTGAGATAATCAGAAAATTTGAAGCCGATTCTTTGAAAATAGTCACAAAATAGACTACTTTGAAATAAAATTGATCAAAAAATTGGGAGGGGAGAGAAATAAGGCATGAAAAAAGCAGGATATGAGTATATATATATATTTTAAAAGGCTTATGAAATTAATTTTAACAACATTTGCCAATACATTTCACAACTTAGAGGAGTGGCAGTATCATAGAAAAATATAAATTACAATAATTGACTTAAGAAGGAAAAGAAGACCTAATCCCCCCACCACAGGATGCTAAGCTTTATTTTTTTTAAAGGTATACACCGTAGTGGTTTAATAAAAGTATACATTGTGAAATGATTACCTGAGGTAATTAACACATCCATTACCTCACACAGTTACCATGTGTTGTGTGTGTGTGTGTGTGTGTGTGGCCAGAATACTGTGCAAATTTCAAGTACATAGTACAATAATATTAAGAATAATCACCATGCTGTACATTAGATCCCCAGAACTTATTCATCTTATAACTGAAAGTTTCTACTCTTTGACCAATACCTCCCCACTTCCTACACATCCCAGCCTCCAGCAACCAATGTTCTATTCTCTGGTTCTGAGTTCAACATTTTTAGTTTCCACATATAAGTGAGATTCTATACTATTTGTCTTTCTGTGCCTGGCTTATTTCATTTGTCATAATATCCTCCAGATTCATCCACGCTGTCACAAATAATAGGATGCCTTTTTTTTATAGCTGGATAATATTCCACTGCACATATACAATCACATTTTCTTTATCTATTCATCCATCAACAAGCACTTTGTTTCCATAACTTGGGTACTGTGAATATTACAATGAACACTGGACTGCAGATACCTCTGAGATACTGTGTTCATTTCTTTTGGATATATAGCCAAATTTTTTGAGCAACCTCCGTACTATTTTTCATAATGACTATACCAAAATTACATCCCCACCAACAGTGCTCAAGGGTTTCCTTTTCTCCACACCCTCATAAACACTTGTTACCTCTTGTCTTTTTGATAATAGTCATACTACCAGGTGTGAGATAATATCCCAGTGTGGTTTTGTTTGCATTTCCCTTATGATTAGTGATGTTGAGCACATTTTCATATACCTGTTGGCCATCTGTATGTCTTCCCTGGAAAAAAAGTCTGTTAAGATCCTTTGCCCATTTTAATTGGATTATTTTACTGCTATTGAGTTTTATGCATACTTTATATATTATGGATATTAACCCCTTCTCAGATACGTAGTTTGCAAATATTTTCTCCCATTCCATGGGTTATATTTTCATTTTGTTGATTTTTTTTTTCTTTTGCTGTATAGAACTTTTTTAGTTTGATGCAGTCTCATTTGTTTATTGTTGCTTTTGTTGCCTGTGCTTTTGGTGTCCTACCCAAAAAAAATCATTGCCAAGACGAATGTCCAGGAGTTTTGTCCCTATGTTTTCTTCTAGGAGTTTTATGGTTTCAGGTCTTACACTTAAGTCTTTAATCCATTTTGAGTTAATTTTTGTGAATGGTGTAAGACAAGGGTCAATTTCATTCTTTTGCATGAGGATAACCAGTTCTCCCAACACCATTTATAAAGAGACTATCCTCTTCCCATTGTGTAAGATCTAAATTGTTTACAAAGTAAACAGTAGCTCTGAAATTAGAACAGTGGTTACAAAAATTCCATCATCCCTTAAGGTCACTAGCACCATTTATTCAACAAATCATTCATTCAACAAATATTTATTGAGAGCCTACTATTTGTCGGACACTATTCTAGGCATTTGGGCTCATCAGTGAACAAAACCAAACAAGAAAAAAATGCTATCTTTATGGAGGTGAAAATTCTAGTGAGGGGGCACAAAAATAAACTATAAAAATAATAAGAATTGTATGCTAGAAGGTAATAAAGATTATGAAAAAATAACACCGCATAAGAGAGACAGAAGTTCTGGACAGGGGTGGGAAGAACCAAGATGGGTGTGATGGAGTGGTTTTCCTGATTTGAGTGATTTGCCTTAAACTGACGGTCAATGTAGGTGTTCCTGAGTTGACAGGTTCAGGAGGGAGGAAATCAGCTGTGCAGAAATCTAGGGAAAGAGCATCCCAAGCAGAGGAAAGAGCTAGAGCTGAATGTCAATGCAAAGAGGCCGCCAGCATGTTCCAGGTACACCCAAGGGGCTGGTGACACTGGAGCAGAAGGAATTGAAGGGGGATGGGGAGTAGAAGATGAGGTCAGATTGGTAAAAGAAATTTACTGGTAAATTTTCTCTAAACTGCAATGAAAAGATAATCCTTCAAACCAGTTTCAAAGAATAGAAAAAGGTTAAAAAAATACCCAACTTCTTTTATGAGACTGATTTAATCTTGACACCAAAATTAGATAAGTAGAGAACTAGATAATTATAGCCCTATCACACTTATGAACATAGATGGAAAAATCCTAATACAATATTGGCAAATCAAATCTAGCAACGTGTCTAGATTTAATCTTGCCCAAGAAAAGATTTTCTTAAGAATGTAAGGCTGGTACAACAACAGAAAAAAATATATATCAATGCATATAATATGAATAAGTTAAAGAATAAAAAATATAATCACCTTAGCTGACTATCCACGGTGGCCAGGTAGAAGTCGCCCTTGCCCTGAACAATGTGGACTTCCCCACAGCTTGGCTAGAACGGCTACTGCCCATCTGAGTGGCCACATTTATAAGCAGCAGTGATAAACACGTCTGCAGATACCAGAAGCCAGTAAGGGGCAGGCTGATTACGTGGCACCCTCTCATCATGGAAGTGAGGAGTAGAAATCTGTCTTCACCCAAATGGGATTTGCTTATTCTGGATTGCATTTGCTTTCCCTGCCTATCCTGTTTCTCCCCACAGTATCACATGGGATCTTACTGAATGTCATGGGAACGCTGCTGTGAGCTGGCTGAGGCCTCACTCCCCCAGCTCTGGAGGGTCGGCTGTTGTCGGCTCACAGGTAACAGTCTTTCCGGAAATTGCTCCTAGTCAAAAGATCTGCCTTGTTTGAGTTTATACCTCTTCCTTGGTGTCGCCTGCAACCAAGGACAGGTTGAGACAGAGGTACCAAGGCCCAGCCCTCTTGTTCCAATGAAAGGCCACCCCAGTTCTGAACCTCGCTGAAGAAGAGGGTGAGGCCTCTGATGCATTTCAGTTGAATTTCTTTCTATGTGTAATTCTCCTTCCTCACTCCCTTATAAGTGTTATTCTAGAGAACACACTCCAGGAAACCTCCCGCAGAGAGTTGTCTCAAAGTCTATTTCCCAGGAGACTTGACAAAAGAAAAATAACCCTTTTTTGCATCTTATTACTCCATACAATAGTGCATTTGAAAAGGACTCTATTTCATGGAAGAAAAGGCAAGGTAATGGGCTAGAACTCATGGCATTCCCTGTCCCTGCCACGTGTCCCATCACGCACTAGTAATTGGCCTTAAAGAACAGTGGGACAGGCCATTTCACACTCATTTACAACATCAGCTGAAAGACACCACCTGGTAAAATAGTCCCTCTCTCCTACAAGATGTACAGTGCTGCTTCTCCCAAGGTTTGAATACAGGAAGGTGAGAACCAGGGATGGAAATGGGAGTGACACCTCTCATTATTGCACAGAGTGATCAGGCACAAATTTTCTGCTTTTCATTCAGTGATTCGAGGTGCTACAGTTTTAGAGAACTTAGTACCTAAGGAAGGAATGCTTTTGCCAGGGGGCACAATGATCTTTCCAGGGCAGAAGAAGTTGAGCAGGTCACCTTACCTATTTAGATCCTCATGTCATTGACAAGAAAGAAAAAAAGGAAGCGTTGACTGGGTTAAGTAATTGTGATTTATCAAGGTAAAATAAGGTTGTTGCCTATGATAATCCTAACATTAAGTCCATTCCCAAATAGGTTTCTCCTCCTCCTAGGCATATGGTAGGATTGCATTTGCCTACATCTATGATTTAGTCATGGCCTTGTTGGCCTAGTGACTTGGCCAAAGCGAATGTAATGCAAGAAGTGTCAAGATATATTACATTATCTGCTTTGTTCTCTTTTTCATGTTTTAGCCATCACAGAAGTTTGTGTCAAGTTGAAGCCTCCATCAGCCTGGGTCCCTGAAAGATGACAAAGAGCAGAGCCCCCGCTGTCTCAGGTTGGTCATACAACATGATCCACAAATAAATTTTCTTTTTATGATTGTTTCTATAGTCTATTTTTCAAAAATGGGAGCAGGGAGACAATGGAAGCAGGGAGGAGGACCTATGCAACCCAGGAGATAAATCTGTGCCCTTCTCATTAGTAAAAAGAGGAGGCTAGGACTCAGAGCTCTAAGAATGAAGAGTTCAATTATTTGAAGAGATAAAGAACTCACACCTTGCACAATGCTAGCTGAAGGCAAAGGGAACGTTCAGTGGACAGTAGGAGTTACATGGCCTCACTGCAGACACAGTTGCAAGGTCTAGTGTCTAACCTTGTTTTCTTTCTTATTGGGCTAAACATATGTTTTATATAGTGTGTGACACTTAAGCCTATAATTTATTTCATATTTATAAAATATCAAGACAATATTATTTTAGAACCAAAGATGACAGATTCCCCAGAAATCTTGAACTTTGAGCAGGATACAGTAACTGATCAGATTTTAGGGAAAAGACTGTGGTTTCTATTTCCAGGAGGGGTAGTTACAACATTTAAGGAGGAATATTTTATTACATTTATTTTTGATGCCATTGGGAAATTTAAGTATGAAGAGGGCTTTGTCATGAAGTTAGGTCAGCCAAGAGGCATGATTTAGTAGACATTTATGTTTGTGGCGAGTATGTGTGTATGGGTGTGTTATTTAATATCCTTCTTATAATTGGAAAAATTCCTACATCAGGAGTCCTGAATCTTCAAAACAGAAGCCAGATGCCAATTTTCCAGCCTCTTTTGAGGTATTTGGCTTGAATACATGGTGAAGATTCTGGAGTTCAATCATCAGTATCACTGTACTGAAACCATATTTTCTGGGGTGACACACTCCACTGGGAAGAGGAGCTGAAGAAGTAGTATCTTCACTGGAGTGGCCCCCATGATGTGGAAGACCCACTGTTATTGATGGTATACCATCCAAATCTAATTCTCTGGCTTTCCAGGACACCAATGAACTGCTTAAGATTCTTTAATAAATTTATTTTCTGGAGCAGAAGCAAGAAGAACTACAATCTGGCAGCCTGTGGAACAAAAACCACATTCAGAGAAAGATAGACAAGATGAAAAGGCAGAGGGCTATGTACTAGATAAAAGAACAAGATAAAATCCCAGAAAAACAACTAAATGAAGTGGAGATAGGCAACCTTCCAGAAAAAAAATTCAGAATAATGATAGTGAAAATGATCCAGGACCTCGGAAAAAGAATGGAGGCAAAGATCGAGAAGATGCAAGAAATGTTTAACAAAGATTTAGAAGAATTAACAAAAAAACAGAGATGAACAATAACTGAAATGAAAACTACACTAGAAGGAATCAACAGCAGAATAACTGAGGCAGAAGAACGGATAAGTGACCTGGAAGACAGAATGGTGGAATTCACTGCTGCAGAACAAAATAAGAAAAAGCAATGAAAAGAAATGAAGATAGCCTAAGAGATCTCTGGGACAACATTAAACGCAACAACATTCACATTATACGGTTCCCAGAAGGAGAAGAGAGAAAGAAAGGACCAGAGAAAATATTTGAAGAGATTATGGTCGAAAGCTTCCCTAACATGGGAAAGTAAATAGCCACCAAGGCCAGGAAGTGCAGAGAGTCCCATACAGGATAAACTGAATGAGAAACACGCCGAGACACATAATAATCAAATTGGCAAAAATTAAAGACAAAGAAAAATTATTGAAAGCAGCAAGGGAAAAACGACAAATAACATACAAGGAAACTCCCATAAGGTTAACAGCTGATTTCTCAGCAGAAACTCTACAAGCCAGAAGGGAGGGGCATGATATACTTCAAGTGATGAAAGGGAAGAACCTACAAGCAAGATTACTCCACCCAGCAAGGATTTCATTCAGATTCGATGGAGAAATCAAAAGCTTTACAGACAAGCAAAAGCAGAGAATTCAGCACCACCAAACCCGCTCTACAACAAATGCTAAAGGAACTTCTCTAAGTGCGAAACACAAGAGAAGAAAAGGCCCTACAAAAACAAACCCAAAACAATTAAGAAAATGGTAATAGGAACATACATATCGATAATTACCTTAAACGTAAATCCAGACAAAGATATCACAAAAAAAGAAAATTACAGGCCAAAATCACTAATGAACATAGACACGAAAATCCTCAACAAAATACTAGGAAACTGAGTCTAACAATACATTAAAAAAATCATACGTCATGGTCAAGTGGGATTCATCCCAGGGCTGCAAGGATTTTTTAACAGCTGCAAATCAATCAGTGTGACACACCACATTAACAAATTGTTGACTAAAAACTGTATGATCATCTCAATAGTTGCAGAAAAAGCTTTTGATAAAATTCGACATCCATTTATGATAAAAACTCTCCAGAAAGTGGGCATAGAGGGAACCTACCTCAACATAATAAAGGCCATATTCAACAAACCCACAGCAAACATCATTCTCAATGGTGAAAAACTGAAAGCATTTCTCTAAGATCGGGAAAAATACAAGGATGTCCACTCTTGCCACTATTATTCAACATAGTTTTGGAAGTCCTAGCCATGGCAATCAGAGAAGAAAAAGAAATTAAAGCAATACAAATTGGAAAAAAGAAGTAAAATTGTCACTGTTTGCAGATGACATGAAACTAGACACAGAGAATCCTAAAGATGCCACCAGAAAACTACTAGAGCTAATCAATGAATTTGGTAAAGATGAAAGATACAAGATTAATGCACAGAAATCTCTTGCATTCCTATACACTAATGGTGAAAAATCTGAAAGAGAAATTAAGGAAACACTCCCATTTACCACTGCAACAAAAGGAATAAAATGTCTCTTCAATAAGTGGTGCTTGGAAAACTTGGCAGCTACATGTAAAAGAATGAAATTAGAACAGTCCCTAACACCATACACAAAAATAAAATCAAAATGGATTAGAGACCTAACTGTAAGACCGGACACTATAAAACTCCCAGAGGAAAACACAGGAAGAACACTCTTTGACATAAATCACAGCAAGATCTTTTCTGATCCACCTCCTAGAGTAATGGAAATAAAAACAAAAATAAGCAAATGGGACCTAATGAAACTTAAAAGCTTTTGCAAAGCAAAGGAAACTACAAACAAGACGAAAAGATAACCCGCAGAATGGGAAAAAATATTTGCAAACGAATCAACGGACAAAGGATTAATTTCCAAAATATATAAGCACTTCATGCAGCTCAATATTTTAAAAAAAAACAAACCCAATCAAAAAATGAGCAGAAGACCTAAACAGACATTTCTCCAAAGAGGACATATAGATGGCCAAGAAGCACATAAAAAGTTCCTCAACATCACTAATTATTAGAGAAATGCAAATCAAAACTACAATGAGGTTTATCACCTCACACCAGTTAGAATGGGCATCATCAGAAAATCTACAAACAACGAATGCTGGAGAGGGTGTGGAGATAAGGGAACCCCTTGCACTGTTGGTGGGAATGTAAATTGATGCAGCCACTATGGAGAACAGTATGGAGGTTCCTTAAAAAACTAAAAATAGAATTACCATATGACCCAGAAATCCCACTACTGGGCATATACCCACAGAAAACCATAATCAAAAGGACACATGCACCGCGATGTTCATTGCTGTGCTATTTACAGTAGCCAGGTTATGGAAGCCACCTAAATGCCCATCGACAGATGAATGGATAAAGAAAATGTGTTATATATATGCAATGGAATATTACTCAGCCATAAAAAGGAATGAAATTGGGTCATTTGTAGAGATGGATGGATCTAGAGACTGCCATACAGAGTGAAGTAGGTCAGAAAGAGAAAAACAAATACCGTATATTAACGCATATATGTGGAACCTAGAAAAATGGTACAGATGAACCGGTTTGCAGGGCAGAAATAGAGACACAGATGCAGAGAACAAACGTATGGACACCAAGGGGGGAAAGGGGCGGGCAGGGGGCGTGGTGGTGGTGGTGGTGGTGGTGTGATGAATTGGGAGATTGGGATTGACCTGTATACACCAATATGTATAAAATTTGGGATTGACATGTATACACTGATGTGTATAAAATGGATGACTAGTAAGAACATGCTGTATAAAATTTCAAAAAAAAATTTAACAGTAATAAATAATGTGACACTATCAAAAAAAATAAAAATAAAAATATAAAATAAATTTATTTTCTGCTTAACCTAACTAGAGTTGTTTCTGTTGTTTGTAGATAAGAATGTTCGGCTGAACCAGATGTACACAGACATTTTACATAAAAGGAAACCAGAATACCCAATACACACATTGAAAAATGCTCATCTTTACTAATGGTGAGAGAAATGGAACTTAAAATAACCATGATATACCATTTCACACATAGCAGTAGATTAAAATGTTGGATAATTCCAAGTGTTGGTAAGAAATTGTGGAGACAGCAAGTTTCAGAACCTACTCTTGTGAACATAAATGATGCAATCACTTTGGTCAAAAGTTTTGGCAACATCCAGTAAAGCTGAAGATGACTTGGTAATTCCACTTCTAGCTATATGTATTCTAAATAAACTCTTACACATATCCCCAGTGGGCAAGTACAAGTAAGTTCTGCTCATCAACACATTATTTCTAAAAGAGGAAAACAAGCAAGATCATGGTTAAATAAATTGAGTTACACTTAATGGCATTCTAAAACTAATGAATGAGTTGCATAAAAAATTCTGAGAGCATATTTTGAGCTAAAAAATGTATGTTAGAGATCATGTAATTTCATAGATATAAAAACACAACTATATTTTACCTTTGATTCATATGTACAAACATTACTACAATATGACTGGGAAAGATATACAGCAATTTCAGTATAACATGTAAAATACAAACTTTTTAATTTGGGGGTATCTATATGGAAGTTGGTTATAGATTTCTACCTTTCTATGTGTTAGATATATTTTTATATATTTAATTTTAATAAAAAGAAACTAAAGTTGTTTCTGTAATGCCTTCATATTGCTAACAAATTCCTTTCCCTTTGTGATTAACATTATGGATCTTTTATTAATCTAAACAAATACTGGAATTGGGATTCACAGATTCCACCTGAATAAGACAATATTCTTAGTTAAAAACTTACAAATACAAACACAATTTTCTCTTTTCAGATGTCAGTTTTGCAATGGACCACACTGTGAAAAATTAAGCGCCTTCGCCTGAGCACTTATCTGTGAATTAGGCTATCAAGAGGGTCACCCAAATATGGGAATTTAGATACAATCAACATCCCGGTAGAGTGCCTCAACTAGAGCTTGGTAATATAAGGATTTACTTAAAATTACAAACAAACATTATGAATAAAAACCAAATAACAACCCCAACAAACTTTAACTTAAATCACTGAATTATAATCATATTCTTTTTATTCTAAAAATAGCCATGGTGTAGTAGAGGAACAAACACTGAACTCACAATTAGGAAACCCACATTTGTGTTCTCTTTGGAAGTTGTGTGCCCTTTGATCATCAGGTTAGCCCTTTTGATCATCAGTGTAGTTATCTAAATTGACGAGGTAATGATACCACAGGGGTACTCTGAAGAAAAAAACGTGTGATAAGGATGTAAATATTTGTAAATACAACAAAAACAATTAACATTTACTGATCTATCATTATGTGCTTAGTGTTTTATGTGAATTTCTTAATTTTATCCTCATTTTATCTTTAGCGAAATGTCAGTGGGACAAACAATACCCCGTTTCACAGATGGTTATCTGAGAATTTAAGTCCCTTGCCCACGTTTCCATAATTTGGTGCTGGATGAGGAAACCCAAGATCTCAACAACAGGTTGTATATTTGCACAGTATAGGGCATTGTAAAAATATCAAGGGTTGCTATACAAGCATGTTTCCTTTGAGAGTTTCCACTTGGAAGTCCTCCTTCCCTTGCTGTCTTCGTTGTTTCCTGCTGGGTTTAGTCCATTTCATGCAGATGGTTCTGAGCCATCGAAGCCAGGAGAAGAGTCTGAGCTTCGTTGTTCCTTCCTGGGTTCCTCATCAGTTATCATGTACAGTCTCTTCCTGCATCTCTGTCTCTTTCCCTTCTTTTTCATAATGAAGACTCAGGGCACTTTTCTCCCCTCCTTATCCTCCGTGCATTTTGTCTTCTGACAAAATCATTCATGATTTAATATCTATGTTTTCCCTAAGGAAACTCTGAAATTTCTAAAGAAAAACCAGCTTTCTCACTGTATTCCCAAGAGCATCTCTTGCACTCTTCTTGTTCTTGGGAAGAGGTACCAGCAGGTCACTTTATTTTCAAGTTCCAGCTACAGCTTTGTCATAGGGACCTAAGACTCTATAACAAAGACCTGCGGCATGACTGATGATTCCTCCTAAACCAAACCAGTACTGTCCACATTCCGAAAAAATATTCATAAACAGTTTCATTAATGTAAATAACACAGTTTCTTGGGTTTAGTGAATTTGTAATTGTTAACTTGAAGTGTCTCATGCAGGCTGAAATTCCACAAGGGGTAGGGAGGGTGGCTTTAACCAAACTGGTGCTCATGGCTCATTTTATATGGAAGGTGTAATCCATGGTCATAGATGGCTCAGAGAAGATATCTCAGCTTCTGCCAGTTCTGGGCATCAGTCTGAGGAAGTCTGGCTGTATCCCAGGGACAAGGGAGCGAGCATAAAAGTGTTCTGAGAAGAGGGCAGGATTAGCATGTTGGGTACTTTTAGCTCATTGCAAGCCAGAGTATCTGATCACGGCTTCACTATTTTGTTTAAAGCAGTTTTGCCTACCCTATATTAATGGAGAATATTGGTCCCATTACATACTCTGCAGGAAAGGAGTCTCTCCTGGAGACACAGATTAACATATAGAAAATCATAAAAAGCCCTCCCTTAAAGAAGTTTATTCAGCTTGGTTTAGGCAGTATTCTCTACTTATTTGACCTAGGAATATATCTTCTTATTCCATACCTTTTAGCATTCCCAATGAAAGTATTTTGGAAACCCCTGTTGCTCTCAGTGCCCAGATATCAAATAATCATATCAAAATATAAATATTAAAAAATTACTTCTTTCTCACTAAGCTACCCACTAATTATATGTGTCTCTGATTCTATTCATGAATAACTAAACAATAAAACAAATAATTATGCAGCTATACATAGGGCTATATAATTATGCATTATCTCTTTATAAAACATTTTATATCTGTGTCTAATTTTTATCATTCCTCTTTGGATATACACTTAGGCAGATTTCCTTTGCCTCCTGCCTCTCTGGATACAGTCTTCAACAGAGTCACTTCTTTTAAAATGACATGACACTGATTACAGAGACTTGTGAAATGGTTAGTTGAATTATAATAAAAACTAAGCTGCTTTTACTTTTTAAATTGTATACACAGGACACATCAAAATTTTTGGCTCAAATGGGGTAGAATTTTTTTCCCCTCTCTCATGTAACTGTCTGGTGCAGATAGGATGTCTCTGCTCCATGAAGTTCCCCAAGCACCCAAGCGAGCAAGGCAGCTCTGCTCCTCTCAATTGAGAGCTTCCATATGTGTTCTAGTCATCTCATTTCCAGTTAGAGGGAAGGAAAGGGAGTAGAAAATCCAGGACAAGAGGCTTTAAGAAGGTAACCCAGAAGTTGCATATAGTATTTCTCCACATATCATATTAGTTACAATTTAGTAACATGGCTAAGAAACCTGGAAAATGTGATTTCTTGCTGGTGCCCATGGGACTAAGAAGAGAGAATAGAACTAGAAGTGGGCAACAAACTGCAATCTCCTATAGCCTGTTACTCTGGCCTGCCATATACTAATCTGTACTCTCCTCCCATACATAGCCTTTTTGCCCCAAGGGAGATGATACAAGGTCCCCTCCAGTTATTACCTCTATTCCAGAATCCTGGGCCTTTAGGTGATATACAGTCCTCTTCATCAAGACTGGAGATATCCCCTGTTGGGATATCATCTTGTGACTTTAAAAGTAACCTTCCCCCTCTCTCTTCACAGTATACAAGAGAATGACCCCTGTAAAATCTCCCATTCAGAAAAGGAAATAATTGCAAACACATGCAAGTCACTGATTATAACAATGAATAAATGCTGCTGGATAGGAACTGAACAGTCTCCCTGCCCCGAGCAGTGGAGCAAATTAGTAGGTTAGACACTGGCTGTGTCTCTGGGATGAACTGCCTTGTCCATTGTCCTTCGTGCTACTTAGCCATGCCCTTTGGGCGGTTTTTCCTGGTCTTTATTCTTGTGCCCACATCTGAAATAGATGCTGGAGGGTATGCTCTTATTGGGGGCTCCATATTTTTCTCAAATGGCTTTCAGCTAATGCAGTTTTGAGAGCCTGGGAGCTTTGGTAGACCTGTCCTGTGGCCTAAAATTTCCCCCTCACTTAATAGGTTTCTGATCCATTTGGTACCAGTCACTTCCATGTTCAAGTAACCTCGCCCAAAGTTCCTTTCAGTACACCTTCTAAAGTCTGCCTTATATGGCAAAATCAGTTTTCAGCCCATTTCTCTCTCCTTCATTTTAATGAGGATACCCTATGGAAATTTAAAACAAACCATCTTAGTGGCATACCAATACGAATCTGATTTTCTGGCCTAAGGCTATATCCTTTAATTTGGCTGAAACTCTTAATGGCAGGCCCTTGTGAAAAGCTTTACATACATAGTCTTAGCTGTTGTTCTTTGTGATACAGAAGCACCTATGTTTTCAAACACTACTTAACAAATTTTCCAATTCTTGCTTGAGTTCATCATTTTCTTCTTACGGCTTACTAAAAGCAACAAGGAGTGGTCACTACACCATAACATGACAGCTTCATCCAGCTACTTTCTATAGAGTTATCATCTCCATAGGCACATGATCAGCCTCCTAAGTTGTTACGAATGACAGTTTTACCAAAAACTTTGCTACAGTACAATAAGTATCATCAGCTTCCCAGCCTGTAGTCTCTATTCCTTCACTGTCCAACAGCTAACCTGAGTCAATGAAACATATTTTAGCTTTTTGTTATGTCGGAAGCCTACTTTCAGGTACTAAGTTTTATTTCAGTTAGGGTCAAGTTTAAGCTTCTATAGCAAAACTAAGCGGCCCCAACAAAATACAAAGTTTATTTCACTTTAATAAAACAACCAGTATGAACAGGCAACCTCTGCTCCCTGAAGTCATCCAGGTACCTGGTTAGTGGGACAGTTTTGGCAAACATCAGGTATATCTAAGTTTTCAAAAATGGCTGCCCTGTCTCTCCAGAAAAAGGGAAAGATAAGAATAAGTAGAGGAATATTGAGAAATGTAATATCTAGCTGAGTGGCCACATGTTCGAGAAGAAAGGGTTAACTGAGTTGAGAGGAAGACCTGAGGTCTACTATGGCTTTAGAGCACATGATCAAAATCATATAAACAATATGATTTGACATGGGATACGATACATCATACGACATGCTATCAATGATATATGTTCAAATAAACAAATCCTACTGAAATTTAACATAAGATTAATAAATCCAGGTTTACAACCCAGATAATCAGTTATTTGATATTACAAATAATACCGTGACATTTAAAAATGTAGTACCACTTAACATGAATAATCCCGGAAATTATGTTCTTGGGTACTAATAAAAGGTAAAACAGTTAACAGCTTAATAAATCTCCAAATAAAATGAGTAACTTCATTCAATTATAGAAGTTTTCTATTTTATAGTTACAGAACAAAAGGAATGAAAAAAATGAGATACTTTGGCATCACTTCAGAAAACTATGGTCTGGATGCTTGCCATATGACCCAACAACAGATCTTTGTAGTGCCTGTGGCTGATATGACTTGAAAAGAGTAATCAAAGCTACAAAATTCAAAATGTTATCATTAACATTCCAAAGCTCTCAGATTTCTGGATGTAAGACCAAATAGAAAACCTTTGGTAATATTGTAGGGACTAACAAATCACTCTTTACTGAATCAAAATAAAAAGTTAAACAGTACGTTTAAGTTATTCATTTAACTGATAAATATTATCTGCATCTTCGCATATCTTTTCTTCCCGCCTCCTATTACTCTATAGGTGGCCAATTCCTCCAGCTCTGCGGTGGTCCCTTTCAGTGAATCTTCAGCTATCTGTTTCTTCTTTCATATCTTCCACTCAGCCTCTCCCTTTCCCTGGACCCTTGCTGTGAGCTAACTCCAGCTACTACTAGAGTAGTTATCTTCTCCCAATTGCAGACAGGATTCTTGAGAGAGTAGTCATTATTCCCTGTGTCCATTCTTAATTTCTATTCTCCCCTCAACCTTCTAAAATGTTGACTCTATCTATAGTACTCCCTGAATCTGCTCTCACCAGGTCAACAAAAAGTTCTGTTTCCTTAAGTCCTTTGTGTACTTTTCTGTTCTCATCTTACCCAATCCTTTAGTAACTTGTATCATAGTTGACCCATGACCTACTCACTGGCTGCTGTGACACCTCACTTTCCCTCTTTTTCTTTCTACTTTCTGATCATCACTTCTCCCCAGTTCCTTTTGCTGGCTCATCTTTATCTATTTTTGGATGTTGATATTTCTTAGGAGTCAGTCCTTGAGCATCTCAAATTCTCAGGCAGCACATTCTCCCTGCGCAATCCTATTCCTTCTCCTCGTTTCAATTTCTTTCAGTGCACTGATGACTAACAAACGTACACATCAGGCCCAAGCTTCTCTTCCGAGTTTCAGGGTCCTGTATGCATCTGCCCACATGATATCTTCTAAGGGACCTTTCTATGACACCTCAAAACTCAGGATGTCCAGCAATATGGTCATCTCACCTAAGCTTGGTTCTCTTTCAGTGTTCCTCACCTCAGTAAACGGCATCCTCCTTCACCAAGTTGTTCACCTGATAAAACTAGAAATGAGCTTGGCAGCCCCATACTCAGGGTATTTGCCACCCAGAATAACACCACCCTTCTCAACACAAAAAAAATTATTTTCAGGAATAATCATGAAATGGAGTGAATAGTAATAAAGATTACAACAGATAAACAGTGAAAAATATCTTTATTGAAACTTGTATATATGTAATCATGCTAGAAATTAAATAATATATATGAGTTAAAAGTAAATTATGTTTATAGTAGAAAAAAGAATTTCTTCATATATCTAAAATATAGTAACGTATTTTTTATAAAAATGGTGAAAACTACACCTACAGGTTGGTTGTTGCAGTAATGAATAACATAGTTTCTGGTACTGAGCCTTAAACTTCAAATTTGTCCGTCAAAATTGATCTTCTTCACATATTCATGCTTAATAGTACAGCAGATTTGTCAATCTTTCTTCACTCACAGTTAAAGAACTTTTTAATTAATTTTCATTTTCAAATCTTTCAACAGATATACAAATAGTTGAGAGAAGTCTTAAACAAAAGATAGATTTGGCAGAGATTCATAAAAATCACATTCACAAAATAAAATACAGGAAGTGCAGTACTGTGCATGTCATTTTTTCTTCAGAACCTATTCTAGCAGGTTTCAGTTGTTCCATAGTCAAAAAATTTTAAACACAAATCCTCCAAGTGGTCACTCACAATGAGAGAATTGAAATAATTCAAGTTATTTTTCTGCATATTTATAATCATTACGCTGTCATTCTTTATTTTACATATACTGTTTAAATGGAGGCATATGCAGTATAACTGGGATTGGAAATACGAAATGTACCCAAAATGAACTAAAAGAAACCCGAAACTTTAGGAACGTACTGCCCAGATGAACTCATATAATTTAGTTCGTATTTGTGAGGTGTGGGGAGCCAGATGTATAACTGGGAAAATTCCAAATTAACCTCCTTGTAGACAGGCTATAAAGGACAAATTACAAATGTGCTAATTTGAAGTTACATATATATGACTAACTCAACAATAACTACAGGAATTTCTAGAACTGAGACCAATAAAAGATTTTTCTGGGAAAAATGTTTTATCAGTAACATTGATTATTGGTGTGAAGGAACTATTTATATCCTGATTATGGCGATGGATCCCTAAGTTGATACAGGTCTAAAAATTCACAGAATTCTACAACAAACAAAAATAACACCCTATGATATATACATGTATATGTATTAAATTATAGACATATAAATTATAGTGGTCATTACACAGGTGTACGCATTTGTCAAAACTTATAGAACCCTTAGAATGAGTGAATTTTATATGTAAATTATATCTAAAATGTTTTAATTTAAAAATGTCTGGAATATAATGATAATGAAGAATAGACCACACTTAGTGGGTTGTAGTGTCATTTTAAATGCTCTACAGGCAATATTCTTCCTTGTTGTCTAAACCCAGGGTAGATGGTTCTCATGGGAAAGAACTGAGGGAATCATTACTATGTACACTTGCTGTGGCATTGTAGGGTCCTTCCTGGGGGAGACTTGGCCTTTCCTTCAATTAATGGACTTTGATTCTGAGCGCTAAGTCAGATACAAAAACTATTTAGGAAATCGTGACTCATCGTTGAAGCACTGACATCAGCCCTCTGCTCACCTGCTCATACACATATGTACACAGGTACACACACACATACATGTGTTGTTGCTTGTTGGTGGATAATCATCTCATCTTGCCTCCAAGTATCATATGGCTTATTCGTTTGTTATTGCCATAGATCCATGCAGGCCAGGACTTACTTCTGGTTGCAGTTCTGACCTTGATGTCATATATAAAATTTATTCCACCTTGCCTCTGATGGTTAAATGCTGCCACTGCCACTGGCCCCTACATATTCAAGATTCTATAATCTTTATTGACTTTAGAGAGCCCAGAGCCAGACTAGGCTACAGAAAACAATACTGAACTTATTGGAGCTGCTGGTGCCCCCCTCACTCACCAGACATTTCTCATTGCCTTAGTGAAAGCAACGTCATCTGGGCTCACCCAAGGAACACAGCTATCTAGTGTCTTCCTGAGTCTTACATAATAAATGGTTTTTAGCATGTTCACCTCTTCCAGTATTTTGATTCCTTCCTTAACATCTGCTTAGGCAGTTTTTGCATCTCCACTTCATTTAATGAGGGCCTCCTTTTTGCCAAGTTTCACCAGGATAGTTCCAGGTGCCCTTGTCATTGCGTTAAATTCTGAATCCCATTAGACCTGCAGTTCTCAAACTGTAGTGTGCATTACAGCCATCTGGAGAGTTTGTTAAATTACAAATTTCCGGGACTCATCCCTAGAGCTTCCGATCCAGGTTGGGGTGGGGCCTAACAATTTGCATTTCTCACAACTTCCCAGGTGATGATGATGCTGTTTATGTGGGGACCAATTTTGAGAACTACTGTATACAGAGTCATCATATCAACAAAGTCTTCCTTTTTCCAGCCTTACATTGTCCACCACCCCAGCTAATATCTACAAGATCCATTCCCAGTTTCTGCCAGTATTTAACATAAGGTTAAGGAAAATCTAGAGAAATATTATTGAGCACTTAAATATCAGAATAAAGGGATAAAGCAAGTATATTATGATTCTAAAATTTTTGCCTTAGGCATCTAAACAGAGACTTGTGCTACTCCTAAGGGGGAAAAAAAAAAAAGGCAATGGCTGGGACTAGGAGTGAATAAGGCAAGTTCAGTTTTGTACCTGAGGAATATCAACTTAAAGATGTGCAATAGGTAGTAAGATATATGAGACTTCAGCTAAGAAAGAAATATGTCCAGGAGGACACAGGGTAAGGAGATGGAATAAATGGGTCCAGTATGATTGATGTCATAGGAGTGAATGACATCACCCAAAGAGACTCTATTCATAGAGAGAGTGGGCAGGATAAAGGCCAGGGACAGGACACTAGGGAAAATACCCAAAATTAACATGAGTGTTTCCACAAAGGGGAGTCTTACAGATTAACCACAGCAAAAACCTGGAAAGTTAGGAGGAAGTTTATGAAAAAGGAATTAGTCAACAATATTAAAAGCGGAAGAACAGTCAAGGAATATGCACACTTTGAAGAGTGATTGGCTACATAAGAAATTATGGCACTTTGATTAAATTTACCAATACAGTTTCATAAAGTCTGAGTGTTTTCGGAAGAGGGGCATTGAAGCCTGATTCCAGGGAGGGGGTGGGGTAATGCACGACACTGAATGCTGTTTTTGTTTTGCTTTGTGTTTTGTTTTTGTTTTTGTCTTTGAGATGCTTGGCTGCTAAGGAAACTGCAGGGAAATGAGAATATTTAGAAAGTATCTTTTATTCTGAAGTCAGATGTGAGAGGAAAAGAATCCCAATGGATGGAGTAGATGGTAAGAGTTGAAGAAAACAGACCAACTCCTCAGGATCAACAAAAAGAAAAGAAAAGGAGAAACTGGGAACCCACTAGAGCATTAGAAATATTTCTAAGAACTGAGCAATTCACAGCCTCAAGGAGTTGCCCAATAATTCTTCAACATAAAAATAAAACTTTTTAAAGATTGTGAGAAATATGTAAATATAATGTATTAGCCCTACCTTAGTGATTAATATCATACAGAAAATTTCAACTTATTACAAAACACCAGTGATAACTTCCCTTTGAAATATGACAAATACAAAACTACACTGAATTTTCCAGGAATTGCAGTGGCCTAAATTTCATTGCTTGCATGTCTGCGGCCTATGAGAGCTATCCTTCTTCTTAGCACTCTTGATTTGGTCCTTTTATCAATATGTGGCCTGAAAGCAACTTACCTAGATCCTATTAGACGAGCCCCATACAGAAATCTTTTTACAGAACATTATTTAATACCATACCTTGGAGTGTTTTTTTTTGTCAAAGGCCAGTAAAAGTTAGCCATGTAAATATATGTCAGTATAACCTGCGAAATCATCATTGAAGACAGTGTACATTATATCCTGATGTGAGGGCTCGAACACTACCATCCAACGTTTATTTCCAGCAGAGTTTCTCTGCCCTGTAGACACTGCATCTCTTATAATCAGACAATTAACATTAAAGTGCAACTCCTCCTGTTCTCTTTGTTACAGTTCCAAAGAGTTCACTGTTAATTTGTGTTTGACATGTCATTTCTCCTCATTTTTTCCTACTTCAACCGTGTTACTTTAAACGTTTCTTTCACTGCGAGCTCTTTCAAATACTTTAACAGTAGACAGAATATAAATAATACACACACAAATGCATTAAGGATAAATGTAGTGTTAAACTTAAGTCTGAGAGAGGGCTGCCTGTCACAAGCTGGAAGACTTTGATAAAATACCATTTGATATGGGTTGTTAGGTTGTTTGGATACAAAATGTGGAAACTACAGAAATTAGGACCAGTCTATCTTCAACCAGGTAAGATAAATTCACCCTAAAACTAGACTCATAACACTCAGGAATTCTTAAGAACCAGGAAGATTCCTTCCAAACAGACTTGAGTGCAATGAATGTACATATTCACTCCCTAGTGGACAGGACCACAGAAATCCATAGAGGTTTTCTATGTATAGAAAGAAAAATAAGAGAAGATAAAATAAAATAAAATAATTGAGTACACTCAAATGTGAATTCAGATAGAGACCTCTGATTACACCAATCCCCTCTTCAAAGCAATACTGTAATGTCCATTTTCCTTATATGTGCCTCGAGGGCTCAGAGAAAGGACATGCCTCCTACTATTTTAAAAATAATTTCAAGGACTTCAGATGGTAAAGAGAGAAAAACTAATTGTATAAAGAGAAAGCCTCTAGAGAGTTTTTGTTGATATTGCCTTCATGGAAGAGGAGTTTAAGACACAGTGGTCATTAAAACAGGAAACCTCATCCACGCTCTCATTCAAGTAGATAACAGAATGATTTTGCTTAGAGCAACAAATGCGAAATCTCTTAATTTTCTTCCTAAACCACGTGACTCTTTAGCAACTTAGATAAAAGAAGCAGTTAGAGCAGATGAGCATCAGATCTCCCATTAAAGCAAAGTAAATTGAATTCTAGAGAATCTTGGTTCTTTCAAGTTGGCTGAGGGTGCCACAGTTCAATACAAAAACCATTATACTACTTACCACACTACAAAGTTCTCCAAATCATTTATAGGGGCTGAGCCCGAACGAATGGCCCCAAGCTTGCCTGCTTGATTGTCAATAAATCCAAGCCCTCCTCAGACATTATCGAATTGTTCTGGCAGTCATACACAGCACATATCTCCTTTCTCCTTTTTCAAATTTTATAGTCGACTTTTCTAGCTGAACATTTTTCCTTTTCCTTTACCTGCAGCACCCCTCACTCTGGCCGCTAACATTCACATTCCTACAAGGCTTGGTACGTAGCCTGGGGTCGAAGCATGTTACCCTGCAATCAACAAGAGTCTGTTGGGAAGACCCAGCAATAGATCCTAATGGAACCCCACTGCGTCTCACTAACTTCTCCTCATTTCACACCTGGCAAACTCTCCATCAGGATGATTTAAGATTTCACTCCATCCTGAGCAGTCGTACTGTAGGACTGGTTCTCTGTTCTAGTGCCAGGAGAGTGGACATGCCTGGAGCACTTTCGTTTCCACTTACCCAAGCTAACCCACTAGAATGATACCAAAAGTAATCCAAATAGAGGATAACCCACAAAGCATTTAAATTTAGTTTGGGGGATTGTTATAAAATTCCTTCTATCATCAAAGTATGGTTATTTTAAATCTGAATTAAGCCTATGCCATAATCCTTAAAGGGACTCCTAATGGGATGGAAGCATACTAATTAGAAGATAGCACTATTTAGATACTGGCCATCACAAATCTTTGAAATGAGATACAGCTGGTACACTGGATTGCCTGGGTTAACTTGGTACTACTGCACCTGCTTAAGGTTGAGAATTATGTTTCCCAGAATTCCTCTTCTATGCTGTTTTGGGTTACAGCTGGTCAGTGAGATGAATTCACATGAGATTTTAGGGTTTTAGGGTGATCAACCACTCCAGTTTGCCCAGGATGGAAGGGTTTCCAGGGACACAGGACTTTCACTGCTAAGACTGGGAACATTTTGGGCAAATCAGGATGGTCAGTGACCCGTGATTTGAAAAACGGAAGTGATGCCAAGATCATTACCCTTGGAAAATTGTGGGGGTCAGAGTGATGAATAGATGCAGGAGTTTCAGCAGGCCCAGCCTGTCCCTGTTCCTCTCCTCTCCTGATTCCAGCTAGTCCACTCAACCTCTGGCCCTACTGACCAACTCCTATTGGTCAATAGGAGTTGCAAGCCCAGCAGAAAGAAGATGCTTGGCTACAAACTCATAGGAGTAGAGTTCCCTTTGGGGAGGGGGTTGTCAGAGAGGCAGCAATTTCTATAGAGCTAACTGCTACTCCAGACCTCTCCACATGCCTCCCTTCTGTGGTTCTGCTTCACTAGGCAGACAGGGGTAATGTTCCCTATGTTCCCACAAGCTCTGACTTGCCCAACTGTACCAGCGCTTCGAACAGCATGAGTTACCGTTTGATCCTCTAACTTTCCCCTTCTAGAGTTCACTTCCCAGTTTCTCCTCCTTCTATGTAACTTATTCCCATAACATTTTGTAATGGCACAGCTTTCCTGACTGAACACTGCCTGACCCACCTGAGTACCGAGTAAGCATGATGTGGTACCAAGCGATCACTGCTGAGGAATCAGAAGCATATATCAAGAGCCTAATTACAAGATCACAGCAGTAACTAAATGTAACTGCTTTTTCCTCACAGAAGGTAATTCCACCTCTTCCGCTACGCCCAGTTTTTATTTTCCCATAATAACTGATTCCTTTTAATTTTAACATTTATCACAAGTTGTAAATTTTGTATTTATTTGTGTGATTATTAATTTAATGCCTGCTCTTCCTTACTACCCCACTGAAGACTGGAATCGCATTTGTGCTTTTTAATACCACATACACTGTCTACCTAGAGACTACAAAATGCCTGGCACATAGTAGGTGTACAATAAAATACAATGAATATGTTTAAGTGAATAAATGTAAAGAACTGTGATTTGGAACCTAAGACACTTAAAGGAACACAAAAATAAATTTGTTCTTTAAGTATTAACCACAATATGGGTCTTAAAAGAAGGAAATAATTCTCCAGCTCTAAATACTGAGAGCCTTTTTACATTCCATCAGTAACATAACCAATGACCAGGTAAATACCTGTCTTCTTTATTTCCCCCAACAAAGAGAATCAATTACAAACTTCTCTGTTAATCCCCTAAGTACAATGTGAAGTCCATTAAAGGCTCAGAAGTTAGTAACCCTGGAATAGAGAGTAATGTTTATGCTATTAAATGAATAATGGCTCCACGTTGTCTTGAGGAGAAGAATTTTCCTGGGTTGCCATTTGGTTTGTTAGTTGGTTTCAAATCATTTAACGGGTCAGAAAGATGCTCTGCCTGGCATGAATACTAATGTTCCAACAAGAGTACAGAGGAGCAGAGGGCTGCAGTAAAAGTTAGGAACAATTTGCTTTCTGGCTGTCACTTTGGGATTTTGCCCTCAATAAAGTTTTGGAAGTCATTTTAATACTGTAACATTAACATGTGTTAAGTGGACTTAAAGTGCTGTCTATTCCCAGGACACCGGGTAAATATTCCAGCCTAGCCAAAACTTGCCTCTGTGATGAGAAGTGCAATTCTTGAGGCCAAACATTTTCTAAGTCCAGTTTATATTTCACTTTCAGAACCAGTCCATTTTGCAGCCATGGCTCACAGGCCCAGCCGCTCCGCGGCATGTGGGATCTTCGCGGACCGGGGCACGAACCCGTGTCCCCTGCATCGGCAGGCGGACTCCCAACCACTGCGCCACCAGGGAAGCCCCAACCAGTCCATCTGGATACCACTCATATGTCTTTATGACCAACGTTGATAATTAATCTCTGAGTATTAGCCAGAAGTAGAGTTTTCTCACTATGTCCTAGGACCTGTGCATCAACCCAATCTCAAGACCTTTCCCCTCTCATCTGAAGTCCCAGAAGAGGCAGGTGGACACCCAGGATGCTAACAGAGACTTTACAAGAGTCTGAACCAACAAGCCAAATTCAGCCATCATCACACTGTCTTTACTGAGACGGGGAGGTTAACAAACACACTTTTCCATGGAAAGTTACCCACATCCCACGGTGAGTGGGTCTATGAAGCAACCACTGAGCATTAGAGGAAGGATGGCCCTCTGAGAGGCCATCCAAACACCACATTTATTTTCCAGACAGGAAAATGGAGACATAAGAAAAGAAAGGGACAGGTACAGAATTTTATTTGAAAATAAAAAGAGTGAAAATGAAAGCAGTACTACTTCTCAGGTCAATGTTCTCGGTGCCTCATGGAAACCTGCTTTGTGTGAACCACAAGTCACCTGGAGGGATGGAGCCACTGAAGACAAAAAGATGCAGTGAGTGGCCACTTGGCAAGGTTTCGTTCATTTGTTTTATGGCTACCCAGCACCTGGACCCCTTTGCTAAACTAAGTCCTGGTCACACCTGCCTCACACAGTAGAAACCAGGATGGAGCCAGATAACCTCCCTCTTCCTGCCCGTGGCATCTGGGTTTCAGGTCTATTACCTCACCTCAGCCAATTAGATGTCCCTGCCTGGGATACTGGATCATAAAGGAGTAAAAAGAAAATAAAATGCAGGGACAGTTGAGAAGTTATTCAGTAGAAAAGCAGAGTGGTGCCAGGGCTGTGAGAACTGGGAGGAAGGTCCAGGGGCAGCGACAGTGAGTATCCAGTGCCAGGGCAACATCCTAACCTGTTAACTAGAAGGCATGACTTGTTCCAGACTGGGATCTGTTCCAGCCTGTCCTTCCAAATACCTCACCATTCTTAGTTTCTGCTCTTTTTCCAAATCTCATTCTCCAGCCTTCACTGGATTCAGAGATAATCTATTCCTCATGTTTGATTTTACCAGAGAAGATTTGTGACTTCACAGTCTGGCAGCAGCAGTTATGGTGAGGCAGAAAAAAACATCTAGAGAAGATAAATGGGGACTAGTGCTGGCTTAACTGCTAGATGGCTGTGTGGCCTCGGGCAAGTCAATCCCCTTCACTAGAACTCAACTTCCTTATTCTATCATCAAAGCACATTGGACTAGAGAGTTCTGCCATGACTACAGTATTAGTGCCACCTTTTATTTAGTATATTGTTATTGATACTTAAGATGATGCCCTTAAAGTTCTTAATACTTCCAATGAATGAATTAAATTTAACAAATCTGTTGAACTCACATTTTGTGTCAGGCAGCATGCTAAATGCTGGAAATATAACAATGAAGAGATCCGTCATGGTTTCTGTCCTCTTGGGGCTTACGAGGAAGACACATGGCCAGTCTGTTACCATGGGGTAGGGTAAGCATTTTGCTCTAACAAGGACAGGGTGTGCTTAGACAACATTGAATGGGGCCCTACCCAGACTCTGGGAATCAGGGAATTTTCCCCAGAAATTGTCATTTCTAAGCTCTCTGGCAAGAACTGAAGGATGAGTTAGAAAGGGTGGGGAGGTAAATTGTTCCCTACCTAAGGGACAGCACTGACATCAATGGCCAGGAGGCACTAAGATGGGGTCACAGTCAATGGGATGAAGATATGATGTTGATGATGTTAAAGTGGTAAATAGGTGCCAGATCAGACTGCACTAGGCAGACCATGGGCAGGTCTTATTCTAAAAACTAGGAGAATGTTTTAGAGATTCAATTCTCCTTCCTTCCCCCCTTCCCTCCTTTCCTCCTTCCCTTCACAGAGGCAAGAAAGTAAACAAATGTGTTTTAGAACGATTTTCAGCATCAAGGATTGAATGAAAACATATTTTCAGAGTTAACTAGAAAATTAAATTAAATTAAATTGCCCATTCCTTGAGCCTCTGATTCCCTGAAGTTTCTCTAAGGGTACGTGTTGAATCTATTCCTTGGGAAACACACATCTGGCCATCACTACTAAGCTTCTCAGCAGGACAGAAAGCTTACCTTTCTGCTCACCTGTCTCACACTTGGGTTATTTGATACAGATTTTCAAAAATGGCTCACAGATTACAAAGGCATGAAACTGACAAGGAAACCCACTGGAACAAAGGAATTTTAACACGTGCTCCCCTGGGTTCCCTGGAACATCTTTCACCCAGAGAGTGCTGCATTTTAACAAACATCCACTCACCCTTTGATCCTCAGAGGAGGTACGAGTTTTGCTACTAGGGAAGTAGAAGTAGTTTCAACAAGAGTTGATTTTGCCAGTTTCCCCCACAATGTGCTCTTCAGAAAGACATGGAACCACTAAATGAGTTTTAAGTGCTTATAACCTTTATTTTCTTAATTCATCTCCATGTTCTTAGGTTTCCTTGTTACTCATTGAGCCTTCTTTGACCAAGACAGAGTCTATCCACGTCCCTCCCAACATCCGATGCTCAGAACCACACCCATGGAAGATCTGACCTGGCCCAGCGCTACAGCACAGCCACCTCCCTCGCCCTGGACTCTGCCTTTCTAGCAATGGAGTTGGTTCACTCTGGCATTTTTGACATTCACATCACACTGCGTACTCCCACTGAGCCTGCTGTCAGTGAAATCTCTAAAGCTTCATCGCAGGTATTGCAGTTTAGCCACTTCTCCCCCATCTCATGTACGATTTGACTTTTGAACCCAAGTGCAGGACCCTCCATTTATCCCTACTAAATTTCATCTTGTTAGATTCAGGCTATTGTTCCAGACTGTCAAAATCATTTTAGATCTTGGTCCTGTCAGCTGTCTCCCTCTTTGCTTTATGTCATCTGCAAATTTGATCAGCATGCTTTCCATGCTTTCATCTAAGTCATCGATAGGAAGGTTGGGGAGCACAGAGGCAAGGACACGGCCCTCTTGGTCACCGGAGATTGCTCTGCAGGTCGCTGCTGATCAATCCATCAGCATTCACTGAGTACGGTCTTTTATCCAGGTTCCAGTTCACTGAGCTATACTGTCATCCAGCCCACATTTCTCCATCAAGTCCACCACAGTATCAGGGGCTACTCTGTCAAACGTCTTGCTGATATCAGATACACCTTGCTACATCATTCCTTGATCTAATAATATAGGGATACTGGGTGCAGAAAATCTACGAGCACTACTGAAAACATTGATAAATGTGGTATATGGAGAGCCGGGTTTCTACGAGAGGGTAGTGACAGAGTTCCGTCATTCCACTAGAAAATGAGTTCCTTAAAGCTAGGAACTCTGTTTTATCTGTTCACAGCTGTTTCTCCAGCACCTAGGGCAGTGGCTAATGATCCTAGACACTCAAATATCTGTAAAATTACTTAATCAATGAACATAGTTTGGGGTGAGCTGTCACCTAACCAATTCAAAAAGTAAAACATCTGTGGATTTCTAAATGAAGAAATAATAAGATAGGATGCTGGATTTATTCCCTGTCACCTAGACCAGGGTTTGGTAAACTAAAGGCCGCAAGCCAAATCAGGCCCACTACTTGGCTTCGTAAATAAAGTTTTATCAAAACACAGACGTGTTCATTCACTAAAGTATTGTCAATGGCTGCTCTTATGCTATCATGGCAGAGTCCAATATTTGTGACAGAACTGTGTGGTCCACACAGCTGAAAATACTTACACTCTGGATTTGTACAGAAAAAGTTTGCTGACTACTGCCCTAAGGAATTAAATTTAAACTCCTGATATCTAAGACTTTCCATGACCTAACTGTTTGCTAATTTTCTTACTGCTCTGGAAAAAATATTCCCAAACGTATCATGCCTGTTATTTTCTCTGTGCCTTTTCCCCACTGTTGGATATTATCAGAATGGCCTGTCCTCCTATCCAGGTCTTTTTCAACACTGCACATCTACACACATAAGAACTGTATGCAAAATAAATGTAACTAGGTAGCAAACCTTTGCTGAATGTCTACTATAGACTGAGCACTATATTAGATGCTTCACAATTATCTTCACAACAGGAGTATATAGTATCCCTTTTTTCTACTGAGAAAACTGAGGAATTAAGCAAATTACCCAAAGTTTCATAGAGAATAGAGGGTTTGACTGAAGTTTGAGCTAAGCTTTGTCAGAATCCACTTGTAATTTGGTTTGTTTTTGCTCATTGCCTGTTCAGAAATAAGCCAGTTTACAAAAGGGGAGATGGAACATATCCATATTTCTAGAAATCTTGATTTGAGGATTATATAATCAAATCAATTTTTTTAGATCCTCCATTGACGTTTAAGTCAGCCACAGTCAATTTTATTTTGAAAAGCCATTAACTAGCATGACTTTAAACAATAAAATCAGTTCAGGAACCATTCAGTTAAAAATCTGAGACAGCAATATTAAGGCAACTGTATTTGAACTACTGTCCTAAGTACAGTCCATTCATATCCAGCCCTAAATCATACTGTGCTCTTCACTCGGACGGCTCCCATCCCATCTGCCAATGCACAGATGGGCTGGTCTGTGCATATGAGCTTCCCTTTACATGCTGTATGTAATAGCAACAATGACGAACCTTGTGTGTCTGTCAGGAACTTAGCATGTAGCCCGGTTCTTCCTCACAGTAGCTTTGGGCAGCAGTTAAGCGGCTGGCATTATCTAATCACAGTTTACTCATTGAGCCTTCTTTGACCAAGACAGAGTCTATCCACGTCCCTCCCAACATCCGATGCTCAGAACCACACCCATGGAAGATCTGACCTGGCCCAGCGCTACAGCACAGCCACCTCCCTCGCCCTGGACTCTGCCTTTCTAGCAATGGAGTTGGTTCACTCTGGCATTTTTGACATTCACATCACACTGCGTACTCCCACTGAGCCTGCTGTCAGTGAAATCTCTAAAGCTTCATCGCAGGTATTGCAGTTTAGCCACTTCTCCCCCATCTCATGTACGATTTGACTTTTGAACCCAAGTGCAGGACCCTCCATTTATCCCTACTAAATTTCATCTTGTTAGATTCAGGCTATTGTTCCAGACTGTCAAAATCATTTTAGATCTTGGTCCTGTCAGCTGTCTCCCTCTTTGCTTTATGTCATCTGCAAATTTGATCAGCATGCTTTCCATGCTTTCATCTAAGTCATCGATAGGAAGGTTGGGGAGCACAGAGGCAAGGACACGGCCCTCTTGGTCACCGGAGATTGCTCTGCAGGTCGCTGCTGATCAATCCATCAGCATTCACTGAGTACGGTCTTTTATCCAGGTTCCAGTTCACTGAGCTATACTGTCATCCAGCCCACATTTCTCCATCAAGTCCACCACAGTATCAGGGGCTACTCTGTCAAACGTCTTGCTGATATCAGATACACCTTGCTACATCATTCCTTGATCTAGTAATATAGGGATACTGGGTGCAGAAAATCTACGAGCACTACTGAAAACATTGATAAATGTGGTATATGGAGAGCCGGGTTTCTACGAGAGGGTAGTGACAGAGTTCCGTCATTCCACTAGAAAATGAGTTCCTTAAAGCTAGGAACTCTGTTTTGTCTGTTCACAGCTGTTTCTCCAGCACCTAGGGCAGTGGCTAATGATCCTGGACACTCAAATATCTGTAAAATTACTTAATCAATGAACATAGTTTGGGGTGAGCTATCACCTAACCAATTCAAAAAGTAAAACATCTGTGGATTTCTAAATGAAGAAATAATAAGATAGGATGCTGGATTTATTCTCTGTCACCTAGACCAGGGTTTGGTAAACTAAAGGCCGCAGGCCAAATCAGGCCCACTACTTGGCTTCGTAAATAAAGTTTTATCAAAACACAGACATGTTCATTCACTAAAGTATTGTCAATGGCTGCTCTTATGCTATCATGGCAGAGTCCAATATTTGTGACAGAACTGTGTGGTCCACACAGCTGAAAATACTTACACTCTGGATTTGTACAGAAAAAGTTTGCTGACTACTGCCCTAAGGAATTAAATTTAAACTCCTGATATCTAAGACTTTCCATGACCTAACTGTTTGCTAATTTTCTTACTGCTCTGGAAAAAATATTCCCAAACGTATCATGCCTGTTATTTTCTCTGTGCCTTTTCCCCACTGTTGGATATTATCAGAATGGCCTGTCCTCCTATCCAGGTCTTTTTCAACACTGCACATCTACACACATAAGAACTGTATGCAAAATAAATGTAACTAGGTAGCAAACCTTTGCTGAATGTCTACTATAGACTGAGCACTATATTAGATGCTTCACAATTATCTTCACAACAGGAGTATATAGTATCCCTTTTTTCTACTGAGAAAACTGAGGAATTAAGCAAATTACCCAAAGTTTCATAGAGAATAGAGGGTTTGACTGAAGTTTGAGCTAAGCTTTGTCAGAATCCACTTGTAATTTGGTTTGTTTTTGCTCATTGCCTGTTCAGAAATAAGCCAGTTTACAAAAGGGGAGATGGAACATATCCATATTTCTAGAAATCTTGATTTGAGGATTATATAATCAAATCAATTTTTTTAGATCCTCCATTGACGTTTAAGTCAGCCACAGTCAATTTTATTTTGAAAAGCCATTAACTAGCATGACTTTAAACAATAAAATCAGTTCAGGAACCATTCAGTTAAAAATCTGAGACAGCAATATTAAGGCAACTGTATTTGAACTACTGTCCTAAGTACAGTCCATTCATATCCAGCCCTAAATCATACTGTGCTCTTCACTCGGACGGCTCCCATCCCATCTGCCAATGCACAGATGGGCTGGTCTGTGCATATGAGCTTCCCTTTACATGCTGTATGTAATAGCAACAATGACGAACCTTGTGTGTCTGTCAGGAACTTAGCATGTAGCCCGGTTCTTCCTCACAGTAGCTTTGGGCAGCAGTTAAGCGGCTGGCATTATCTAATCACAGTTTCTATTTATGTCTCTCCATTTCAAATCACTTCTCTAGCCCAGGCCGGTTCTTTCACTCCACTAATAACTAGATTTGAGCTTTCCCTTAAGATCATATTTCATCAACTGTAGCACATCTCTCCTGCTGCTAATGCCACGCTGATCTGCTTTGGCAAGTTTCCAGACCTTCTTTTATCACCTTAGGGGCTACATCCTAGCCAGGCTTTTCTCTCTACCCCTGACCCTTCCATATGCCCCTCTCCCCCACAAGCCCCAGCATCAACCCCCTGCCCAGATGTAATTTCTTATCCATGTCTATTCAAGCAGACACAAAAACAAAAATAGTATTTCCCTGGAAAGAGCTTCATTTCCCATGGCCAAACTTAGCACAGCTCTCACCATCAGGAAGCACTTTCCAGGGTTAGGCTGAATCCCTTGAGTGGACCTAGAGAAACAGTGAGACAGATGTAGAAAAAGGGAAAAATAGTCTTATGTGAAAGCACGTTTAGGATCTTCTGCGTATTTTGTTAAATAAACACCACAGGGTAATTTGGTATTTATAGAAGGATAAAACCCAACCTTAAAGATGATAGGGCATCAGCAAACTTTAATTACTCCCTCAGGTCTCTGCTGTGCAAGGAAGTGTTCACATGACAATTTGGGTGCCTTATTTTATAAGGTATTGCTTCTCTTCTCCAAGGAAGGCACTGATAGAAATGGTTCGTGAATGGCGGTGAATGTACATTACAAACAGAAACCATCTTCCAACCACACCAGTTCTCAGCAAAAGGGAATCTGTGTCAGGTTCGTTTGCTTAGCCAAGGGGCACTAGGGAGAACTGACCAGGAGACCAGTTGTTACAGGGTACTGATGCCAGGACAGACCCTTGCAGAGTTCCTAAGTTTCTTAAAAAACAAGAGTGAGGACTTCTGAAAGGAGGACTCCACAGTCTGAAGCTCCCTTCTCCTGATACTGCAGCGCTGTTTGACAGGGACTGAAAGGATGGGTAAGGTAGGCAGGATTCTCTCTCTCTCTGGCAAGGAAACACCAGAAGAACATCTATAGATTCTCATATAACCCTTGTGATCATTTCTGGGCTTTAAGACTCTTTGGTTAAAGGACTGGAAAAGGTCTGCAGCCTTGGCATACACAAACTCTTCTACTGGAGGTCTCTTGTACCTTACTCCAATTAGGAATCCACAAATAAGGCTGCCTATGACACTGCAATCTGGATACAGCCTGCTTGAGTCAGAGTTTCAATAAATATTTCACACCACATTCACGGTGGACACCTCCTCCTGACAGAGCCCCGTGCTTTTTGAGTGGATTCACAATGACTATGATGTTCTCTCTGCTTCCCCCAAAACAGAGTTGCAGTAATGTGATTATATGGACAGTTGCTAACTTTTAATTTTATAAGTAGGTCAAGAAATAGATCTCTTCTAGGGAGGATGGACGTTCTGGACAATTAGTATGACGTATCTTTGAGAATTCAAGTTCATAGGTTAGGAAATTAAGATTTGTAAACTAGCCCAGTGACTTCACTACTCTATCAGTAGACCACAGTTTCCCCAGTAGAAAGATAATGGGGGGGAGGGGGTGCAATGACTGAGCACCAGACCAGAGACTCTTCTTCCTATAGCCCTACCCCTAGCAGTGGTCTCTTGCGACCCGATTGCTGAAAAGCACCGCCGTGCCTCTAGTGACTGAACACACTGACAGTGCTCCTTCATTCATGCTCTTCTTTGCCCAAGCCTCACCTCAAATCAAACCAACCACTACAAGCTACTGATCCACCACCTATCTATTTCTTGTGCTTCCCCCTCCTCACCATCCCCAAAGCTTCTGCCGTGGCAGGCCAGTTCCTTACCACGCTCTCCTGGTTGGAGAAAGCAATCACCCTCTACCTCATCGCACCCTCTCTCGTCTCCCCACGCAAGTCCTAAACACACCACCACTTCAAATCCGTATCACAGAGAAAACTCATGACTTTTCTTAAATACAAACCTTACCATAGTGTCCTCTGCTTAAAATACTCCAAATGCATTTTCTTGTTATTTTTATATTTTTAATTTTTTTTTAACTTTTTATTTTACACTGGAATATTGTTGATTAACAATGTTGTGTTATTTTCAGGTGTACAGCAAAGTGATTCAGTTATACATGTATTTGGGTCTACTCTTTTTCAAGTTCTTTTCCTGTTTGCGTTGTTACATAATATTGAGCAGAGCTCCCTGTGGTATACAGTAGGTCCTTGTTGGTTTTCCATTTTAAATACAGCAGTGTGTACATAAGTATAGCTAGAAAATAAAGTCCGAGTGCTTCCTCCGCTCCACTGCTCTCTGTATCCCCAGAATCTAGCTAACTTATATATGACTTGCACTTTGGGAAGGAGATGGCATATACATATTTTTTAATTTTATGGACCATCAGGCACATTTTTCAAATTGAACTTTTAGTTTTGTGATAATTGCAGATTCACATGCAGTTTTAAGAAATACTACAGAGAGACCCCTGGTATCCTTTACAGTTTCCCCCCAATGGTAACATCTTACAAAACTGTAGTACAAGAAGTTATCACAATCGAGATACTGGCAGTAACACAGTCAAGATACAGAATATTTCCATCAGCACAAGGATCCCTTTTATTGCCCTTTAATAGCCATACCTAACTCTCACCTCTTCCTCTCCCAACCCTCGTTTCTAATTTCTAGCAACCACTGATCTGTTCTCCATTCTTAAATTTTATAATTTCAAGAGTATTATATAAATAAAATCGTACAGCATGCAATATTTTGGAATCTTTTTTCACAAAGCATAACTCTCTGGAGATTCATCCAAGGTGTTGCCTATATCAATAATTTGTTCCTTTTTATTGCTCAGTTGTATTCCATAGTATGGATATACCACAATTTTTTTAAATCATGCATTTCGTGAAGGATATCTGGGTTGTTTCCAAATTTATTACAAATAAAACTGCTATGCACATCTATGATTGAGTGTTAACATAAATTTTCATTTCTCTGGGAAAACTGGCCCCAAGTGCAATTTCTGAGGTGTATGAGAGTTGCATATTTAGTTTTATAAGAACTGCCAGACATTTTTCCTGGATGATTGTACTAGTTTATATTGACACCAGCAATGTATGAGTAAACAAGATTCTCTGCAGCCTTGAGAACATTTGGTGTTGTCATTATTTTTTACTTTAGCTATTCTAATAGACATGTAGTGGTACCTCACTGTGGATTTAATTTGTATTTCCCTAATGGTAATTGGTGAACATCTTTTCATATGCTTGATATTTTATACCCTCTGTGATAAAATATCTGTTCATGTCTTTTGCTCATATTTTTCTTGAATTGTTTTCTTAATTGATTAGTCTGTGAGTTATTTATATACTGAATAACAAATCTTTATAGGATATGTGGTTTGCAAATATTTTCTCCCAGACTGTAGCTTAACGTTTAATCCTGTTAAGAGTTTTTTACAAAACCAAAAAAAATTAATTTTGATGAGATCTAATGAATCAATTTTTCCTTTTATGGATTGTGATTTGGGGGTCACATCTAAGAGTTGGTTGCCTGGCACTAGATTTCAATAATTGTCTATTTTTTTCTAACAATTTTATAGCTTTACATTTTACATTTAAGTCCATGATTCACTGTGAGTTAATTTTTTATAAGGTATGAGGTTTAGATCAAAGACATTTTATTTGGAGGAGACGTTCAAGATGGCGGAGGAGTAGGATGTGGAGATCACCTTCCTCCCCACAAATACATCAGAAATACATCTACATGTGGAGCTGAGGCTCGGGCTTCAGAGGTCAGATTCCTAGGGAGAGGACTGGGGTTGGCTGCATGAACACAGCCTGAAGGGGGCTAGTGCTCCACAGCTAGCCGGAAGGGAGTCCGGGAAAAAGTCTGGACCTGCCTAAGAGGCAAGAGACCATTGTTTCGGGGTGCATGAGGAGAGGGGATTCAGAGCACCGCCTAAATGAGCTCCAGGGACAGGCACGACCCATGGCTATCAGCATGGACACCAGAGACGGGCGTGAGACGCTAAGGCTGCTGCTGCAGCCACAAAAAGCCTGTGTGCAAGCACAGGTCACCTTCCACACCTCCCCTCCCGGGAGTCTGTGCAGCCCGCCACTGCCAGGGTCCCAGGATTCAGGGACAACTTCCCTGGGAGAACACACGGTGCGCCTCAGCCTGGTGTAACGTCGCACTGGCCTCTGCCACCGCAAGCTTGCCCCACATCCATACCCCTCCCTCCCCCCAGCCTGAATGAGCCAGAGCCCCCGAATCAGCTGTTACTTTAACCCTGTCCTGTCTGAGTGACGAACAGATGCCCTCAGGCGACCTATGCACAGAGTCGGGGGCCAAATCCAAAGCTGAACCCCAGGAGCTGTGCAAACAAAGAAGAGAAAGAGAAATCTCTCTCAGCAGCCTTAGGAGCAGTGGATTAAATCTCCACAATCAATCTGATGTACCCTGCATCTCTGGAATACCTGGATAGACAACGAATCAACCCAAAATTGAGGCTGTGGACTTTGGGAGCAACTGCGGACTTGGGGTTTGCTTTCTGCATCTAATTTGTTTCTGGTTTTATGTTTATCTTAGTTTAGTATTTAGAGTTTATTGTCATTGGTAGATTTGTTTATTGATTTGGTTGCTTTCTTCCTTCTTTTTTAATATATAGATACATATTTTTTACTTTTTCTCTTTTTGTGTCTATGTGTATGCTTCTTTGTGTGGTTTCGTCTGCTTTCCTTCTGCCATTTGTCCCAGGGTTCTGTCTGTCCTTTTCTTTTCTTAATTACTTTTTAATTCCTTTTATTTTTAATAACTTGATTTTATTTTTTATTTTAATAACTTGATTTTATTTTATTTCTTCCTTCCCTCCCTCCCTCCCTCCCTCTCCCTCCCTCCCTCCCTCTCCCTCCCTCCCTCCCTCTCTCCCTCCCTCCCTCCCTCCCTCCCTCCCTCCCTCTCTCTCTCTCTCTCTCTCTCTCTCTCTCCCTTTTCTGCTGAGCCATGTAGCTGACGGGGTCTTGGTGATCCAGCCAGGTGTCAGGCCTATGCCTCTGAGGTGGGAGAGCTGAGGTCAGGATACTGGTCCACTAGACACCTCCGTGGCTCCACGTAATATAAAACAGCAAAAGCTCTGCCAGAGATCTCAATCTCAACGCTAAGACCCAGTTCCACTCAACGAGCAGCAAGCTACAGTGCTTGACACCATATACCAAACAACTAGCAAGACAGGAACACAAACCCACCCATTAGCAGAAAGGCAGCCTAAAATCATACTAAGTTCACAAACACCCCAAAACACACCAATGGGTGTGGTCCTGCCCACCAGAAACACAAGATCCAGGCTCTTCCACCAGAACACAGGCACGAGTCCCCTCCACCAGGAAGCCTACACAACACACGGAACCAACCTCAGCCACTGGGGGCAGACACCAAAAACAACAGGAACTATGAAACTGCAGGCTGTGAAAAGGAGACCCCAAACACAGTAAGTTAGGCAAAATGAGAAGACAGAGAAACACAGAGCAGATGAAGGAGCAAGATAAAGACCCACCAGATCAAACAAATGAAGAGGAAATAGACAGTCTACCTTAAAAAAAAATTCAGAGTAATGATAGTAAAGATGATCTAAAATCTTGGAAATAGAATGGAGAAAATATAAGGAACGTTTAAAAAGGACCTAGAAGAACTAAAGAGAAAACAAACAATGATTAACAACACGATAAATGAAATTTAAAATTCTCTAGAAGGAATCAATACCAAAATAACTGACACAGAAGAACAGATAAGTGACCTGGAAGATAAAATAGTGGAAATAACTACCACAGAACAGAATAAAGAAAACAGAATGAAAAGAACTGAGGACAGTCTCAGAGACCTCTGGGACAACATTAAACACACCAACATTTGAATTATAGGGGTCCCAGAGGAAGAAGAGAAAAAGAAAGGGACTGAGAAAATATTTGAAGAGATTATAGTTGAAAACTTCCCTAATATGGGAAAGGAAATAATCAATCAAGTAAAGGAAGCACAGAGAGTGCTATACAGGATAAATCCAAGGAGAAACATGCCAAGACACGTAATAATCAAACTATCAAAAATTAAATACAAAGAAAAAATATTAAAAGGAGTAAGGGAAAAACAACAAATAACATACAAGGGAATCCCCATAAGGTTAACAGCTGACCTTTCAGCAGAAACTCTGCAAACCAGAAGGGAGTGGCAGGACATATTTAAAGTGATGAAAGGGAAAAACCTGCAACCAAGATTGCATTACCCAGCAAGGATCTCATTCAGATTCGACAGAGAAATTAAAACCTTTACAGACAAGCAAAAGCTAAGAGAATTCAGTACCACAAAACCAGGTTTACAACAAAGGGTAAAGGACCTTCTCTAGGCAGGAAACACAAGACAAGGAAAAGACCTACAATAACAAACCCAACACAATTAAGAAAATGATAATAGGAACATACATATTGATAACTACGTTAAATGTAAATCGATTAAATGCACCCACCAGAAGACACAGACTGACTGAATGGATACAAAAACAAGACCCGTATATATGCTGTCTACAAGAGACCCACTTCAGACCTAGGGACACATACAGACTGAAAGTGAAGGAATGAAAAAAGATATTCCATACAAATGGAAATCAAAAGAAAGCTAGAATAGCAATTCTCATATCAGACAAAATAGACTTTAAAATTAAGACCATTACAAGAGACAAAGAAGGATACTACATATTGATCAAGGGATCAATCCAAGAAGATATAAAATTGTAAATATTTATGCACCCAACATAGGAGCACCTCCGTACATAAGGCAACTGCTAACAGCCATAAAAGGGAAAATCGACAGTAACACAATCATAGCAGGGGACTTTAGCACCCCACTTTCACCGATGGACAGATCATCCAAAATGAAAATAAATAAGGAAACACAAGCTTTAAATGATACATTAAACAAGATGGACTGAATTGGTATTTACAGGATATTTCATCCAAAACAACAGAATACACTTTCTTCTCAAGTGCTCATGGAACATTCTCCAAGATAAATCATAACTTGGGTCACAAATCAAGCCTTGGTAAATTCAAGAAAAATGAAATCAAATCAAGTATCTTTTCTGACCACAATGATACGAGACTAGATATCAATTAGAGGAAAAAATCCGTAAAAAATACAAACACATGGAGGCTAAACAATACACTATTAATAACCAAGATATCACTGAAGAAATCAAAGAGGAAATCAAAAAATACCTAAAAACAAAGGAAAATGAAAACACGAAGACCCAAAACCTATGGGAGGCAGCAAAAGCAGTTCTAAGAAGGAAGTTTTTAGCAATACAATCCTACCTCAAGAAACAAGAAACATCTCAAATTAACCACCTAATTTTACAACTAAAGCAATTAGAGAATGAAGAACAAAAACACCCCAAAGTTAGCAGAAGGAAAAAAATCATAAAGACCAGATCAGAAATAAATGAAAAAGAAATGAAGGAAAGAATAACAAAGATCAATAAAATTAAAAGCTGGTTCCTTGAGAAGATAAACAAAATTGATAAACCATTAGCCAGACTCATCAAGAAAAAAAGGGAGAAGACTCCAGTCAACAGAATTAGAAATGAAGATGGAGAAGTAACAACTGACACTGCAGAATTACAAAGGATCATGAGAGATTACTACAAGCAACTATTTGCCAATAAAATGGACAAACTGGAAGAAATGGACATATTCTTATAAAAGCACAACATTCCGAGACTGAACCAGGAAGAAACAGAAAATATAAACAGGCTAATCACAAGCACTGAAATTGAGACTGTGATTAAAAATCTTCTAACAGGGCTTCCCTGGTGGTGCAGTGGTTGCGAGTCCGCCTGCCAATGCAGGG
>NC_041225.1:42292279-42293753 GCF_002837175.3 Physeter macrocephalus
TCCGGAGCCTGTGCTCCGCAATGGGAGAGGACACAGCAGTGAGAGGCCCGCGTACTGCAAAAAAAAAAAAAAAAAAAAAAATCTTCTAACAAACAAAAGCCGAGGACCAGATGGATTCACAGACAAGTTCTATCAAACAATTAGAGAAGAGCTAACACCTGTCCTTCTCAAACTCTTCCAAAATAACAGAGGGAGGAACACTCCCAAACTCATTCTATGAGGCCACCATCACCCTGGTACCAAAACCAGACAAAGATGTCACAAAGAAAGAAAACTACAGGCCAATATCACTGATGAACATAGATGCAAAAATCCTCAACAAAATGCTAGCAAACAGAATCCAACAGAACATTAAAAGGATCATACACCATGATCAAGTGGGGTTTATCCCAGGAATGCAAGGATTCTTCAATATACATAAATCAATCAATGTGATACACCTTAATAACAAATTGAAGGATAAAAACCATATGATCATCTCAACAGATGCAGAAAAAGCTTTCAACAAAATTCAACACCCATTTATGATAAAAACCCTCCAGTAAGTAGGCACAGAGGGAACCTACCCCAACATAATAAAGGCCATACATGACAAACTCACAGCCAACATCATTCTCAACGGTGAAAAACTGAAACCATTTCCACTAAGATCAGGAACAAGAAAAGGTTGTCCACTCTCACCACTATTATTCAACATAGTTATGGAAGTGTTAGCCACAGCAATCAGAGAAGAAAAAGAAATGAAAGGAATCCAAACCAGAAAAGAAGAAGTAAAGCTGTCACTGTTTGCAAATGACATGATACTATATATACAGAATCCTAAAGATGCTACCAGAAAACTACTAGAGCTAATCAATGAATTTGGTAAAGTTTCAGGATACAAAATTAATGCACAGAAATTTCTTGCATTCCTATACACTAATGATGAAAACTTTGAAAGAGAAATTAGGGAAACACTTTACCATTGCAACAAAAAGAAAAAAGTACCTAGGAACAAACCTACCTAAGGAGACAAAAGACCTCTATAAAGAAAACTATAAGACACTGATGAAAGAAATTACAGATGATACAAACAGATGGAGAGATATACCATGTTCTTGGATTGGAAGAATCAACATTGTGAAAATGACTATACTACCCACAGCAATCTACAGATTCAAAGTAATCCCTATCAAACTACCAATGGCATTTTTCACAGAACTAGAACAAAAAATTTCACAATTTGTATGGAAACACAAAAGACCCCGAATAGCCAAAGCAATCTTGAGAAAGAAAAAAATGGAGCTGGAGGAATCAGGCCCCCAGACTTCAGTCTATACTACAAAGCTACAGTAATCAAGACAGTATGATACTGGCACAAAAACAGAAATAGAGATTAATGGAACAGGATGGAAAACCCAAAGATACACCCATGCACATATGGTCACCTTATTTTTGATAAAGGAGGCAAGAATATACAATGGAGAAAAGACAG
>NC_041225.1:42294371-42354069 GCF_002837175.3 Physeter macrocephalus
TCCTTTTTGATCCAGCTCCTAGAGAAATGGAAATAAAAACAAAAATAAACAAATGGGACCTAATGAAACTTAAAAGCGTTTGCATAGCAAAGGAAACCTTAAACAAGATGAAAAGACAACTCTCAGAATGGAAGAAAATATTTGCAAATGAAGCAACTGACAAAGGATTAATCTGCAAAATTTACAAGCAGCTCATGCAGCTCAATATCAACAAAACAAACAACCCAATCCAAAAAAGGGCAAAAGACCTAAACAGACATTTCTCTAAAGAAGATATACAGTTTGCCAATAAACACATGAAAGAATGCTCAACATCATTAATCATTAGAGAAATGGAAATCAAAACTACAATGAGGTATCACCTCACACCAGTGAGAATGGCCATCATCAAAAATCTACAAACAATATATGCTGTGAGAGGGTCTGCAAGAAAGGGAACCCTCTTGCCCTGTTGGTGGGAATGTAAATTGATTCAGCCACTATGGAGAACAGTATGGAGGTTCCTTAAAACGTTAAAAATGGAACTACCATACGACCCAGCAATCCCACTACTGGGCATATACCCTGAGAAAACTGTAATTCAAAAAGAGTCATGTATCACAATATTCATTGCAGCTCTATTTACAATAGCCAGGACATGGAAGCAACCTAAATGCCCATCAACAGATGAGTGGAGAAAGAAGATGTGGCACATATATACAATGGAATATTACTCAGCCATGAAAAGAAACAAAATTGAGTTATTTGTAGTGAGGTAGATGTATCTAGAGTCTGTCATACAGAGTGAAGTAAGTCAGAAAGAGAAGAACAAATACTGTGTGCTAACACATGCATATGAAATCTAAAAAAAAAAAAAAAAAAATGGTTCTCAAGTACCTAGGATCCAGACAGGAATAATGATGGAGACTTAGAGAATGGACTTGAGGACACGGGGAGGGAGAAGGGTAAGCTGGGACGAAGTGAGAGAATGGCATGGACATACATACGCTACCAAATGTAAAATAGCTAGCTAGTGGGAAGCAGCCGCATAGCACAGGGAGATCAGCTCGGTGCTTTGTGTCCACCTAGAGGGGTGGGATAGGGAGGGTGGGAGGGAGATGCAAGAGGGAGGAGATATCTGGATATATGTATATATACAGCTGATTCACTTTGTTATACAGTAGAAACTAACACAACATTGTAAAGCAATTACACTCCAATAAAGATGTTAAAAAAAAAAAGACCTTTTACTCTTTTTCCTTCCTCCTTCCCTCTTTTTCTTTTTCCTGCCGGTGGATGCCCAATTGCCCTAGCACCATTTATTGAAAAGGCATAGCAGGCATTTTTAAATTGTAACCTCTCCATTTGGACTTCTCCCTTGGTTCTCTATCAGTTGAGGCCTCCATTCTCTGGCTTTCATGATGCCTTGCCCCTTCCCTTTTCACCCAGACCTCCAAAAGTCTTAACATGGGCTTGTACCAAGGCCATGGTCCCTGGATCCTCCTAAATGCTCAGTGCTTCTTCAAGGAAAAGGTAAGTACATCCATAGTGGCAGCTTGCTCGATTGCCTTGCCTTCTCTCCCACTCCCCTTCAACAGTCTTGGTCTCAAAGAGCTAAAGAAATACCACCCTTGCTTAGATATGACAACTCACTTGTAGAAACAGGATTTTTAATCTAACATTTCTGGATTTCCCTGGACTTGAATCCCCCATTTCACAGCACATCACACTGTGTCCTGGTTCCTTGTTTACTACTTCATTTTATGGCTACCACATTGAAAGAATTTGTCATGCTCAGATATCTGGCCCATGTGATAGACAAAGACTTGTGTACGTGCTAATGGAAGAGAATATAGGAAACCAAACGGGCTCTCTTCTGCCTTCTCCATATCCTAATGTATCATATATGTCACAGCTGTACTCACTCACAGCATAGAAACAGCCCTGACTTAAAAATCATCTAAATCTATGTGTGCTTGAGGTAACATTTCCACATAAGGATGTCAAGGGCCATTCCTTCCCTGACACATTCTTGAGGGAAACAGTTTAAGCCGAGGTACCATGTGGGGACAAGGTGATTATTCAAACAATCCTCTGGGATTTCTTGGTCTGGCCATAGCACAGTTCACTCCCCTAGGCTGTAAAAACATGGCCTCTGAGGTCAATCTTGAATCAGTCTATGACTTTGTGGTTTTGTTTCACTAAACCCTGGATGTGGTAAAGCACAAAGCTGAGAGGGCTCTTTATCCACATGTCCATTTTAATGGGCCCTGGTATTTCTGTCCCTGTCTGTTCTGATTCAGTGTCATTATCATCAATGAATTTGATCATACTTTGCCTAAGGCACTTTAAGCAAATTAGACATTTTTTTTAAATAATAAAAAGGTGACAGATGAAATGTTTAAAAATAGGATGGTGCTGACTCTGAGAATGTATCTGGAGTGGATGTATGAAGAGTGGAATGGTCTCTGTCAAGCTTTTTTAATGTTTTTCCATGACCTTTAACATTCTATAACTATTAAGAGGTGTCATCCTTCATTCTACTCAAGCTATTCAAACACTTTTTAGTGCAACTACGTGGAAGATTCTGTTGTGTGCACTAGTTGGGGTGAGGAGGAAGGTACGTATACGAGGTAGTCCCCACCCCTAACTTTTCAACCTCTTAAGACTCTTACCATCCTTCACTACTTTTCCTAGGAGGTCTCCCCTAATCACTGTTACACATAAATTTTTTTTCTTCAAGTCCTTCATAAATTTGTACCCATAACAATTATCTGGCTTATGCAAAGACTTCTCTGGAACCCCTCTTGTACAATGCTTATGTGGCATTAGTGAAAGCTTGTTATTTAGCATCCCTGGTGGGATTTCCATCTCTGTCTTCCACCCCCCACCACCCCCATCACAAATTCTCCATCAGTACAGAGTAGTTTTAGCTCCTCTACAATTGACAGTATGAATTTGAGGCATAAAGTTTTATCTGCACTGACTATCTGGTCTATCTTTTGGTTAGTTTATTTAGTTTTCTTAATTCATTATGTATTACTGGAAGTTAAACAGCTTTGTTTCCAAAGCTGGCTGGAAGCTTGTAACAAAATAGCAGTTCAGAGCCCAAGTGAGAGTCCTTCACAGGGCATCACTTGGTCACATCAGCTTGTCAAGTTTCAAAATTATATGGCTTATTTAAAAATATTTAGCAATTTCCATTGCCTTTAATTGCACTTTCTGGCACTTGGTAAGGAATCTTCCATAGTCACAATAACTTTTTTCAATGTTGCATCATAATATAATCTTGTAAAGGTATTAAAAGCAATCATTAGGGGTCCAAATTTACATTTAAATCAATGGAATATAACATTACCAACGCAAATTATTTAACTGAGGTGCAGATCAGATAAACTGTCACCTCTAATATAGAGCTTAGTTTTCATTTACTTAGGCAATAAAAGAAAGTCATTACAACTTACCCCTCTGCTTGACCGTTGGACGATTTCTCCAGACACAGTGATAAGATGCATCCCAGCTTCTACACTGTTAAAATTTGAAGACAAAATATGAATCTTAGAATCAAGAAATCATTGTATAGTATTTATTATTCTGGCTCCTTGGTGATGCTCCAGACATGGGTGTGAAAGACCACAGCACCAACTAATTCTGGTAGAAAATAAAGTACAGGAATTCCCTGACAGTTGCCCTTGCAAATAGTCTCATCCTTATTGATATAGAAAACATTTAGGTTTAAATAGTGTTTAGATAGAAAACACCCAAGTAAAATACCTTCAATAACTGTGCAAAAAAACCTTTCCTCTCTTCCAGGTCCCATTTGTTTTTCTCTGCTACTCGTAAATTTTGCCATGTTTTGAAATTATATGAAACAAGAGAGTACAGTGGAATAAGCATTAGCTTTGGAGAACGGAGTTGAAAAACAAAACAAACAAACACGAGTTTTTATGGGGTAGGCAGTTCTTACCAACTCTGTGCATTTATTTCTCTGGGATTCTGCTTTCTCAAGAATAAAAGGAAGGTTTTAAAAAACCTACCTGGAAGGGGTATTGTGAGTTTTGCAAAAGATCTGGTATAGAACAGAGCTCAAAACGAATAGGTGCTTGATAAATGGCAGTTCATGATAATATGTGTTCCCTCTCACCTTTTTTTTTTTTTTTTAACCACTAGAATCTAGTATAAGAATGCTAATTTGATTTGAGACTGTGGCACAATAGCCAACCATACCTAAGTTAAAGAAAACACCTTTCTGAGCATTTATTTTAATTGTCAGGGTGACAGAATCAGAGTTGAACGATCATTGGTCTATGTAAAGCCTCACCCACGGATCATATTGAGGGACGTACTTCTTCATATGTTGCACTTATTTGCTTTCCCACAGCCATCCCAAGTTCCCTGGGGAGATAAGGCTAGTTATCAGCTCCAGAAGAAAGACAAGAAAGTGCATCATGCTGGTCTCCTAACATTGCCTCTTCTTACCCTGCACCCCCCCAGTCAGTAGACATTTGTTTCTGGCACGGTGGGAGGGTTCAAAGATAGAGGAATGAAATTAACAGAGAAGTCACAGTTAGCAGATGAGAACATACATACAAATGCACACCCACATCTGCACCCGTATTCCTTTTTCCTCTTATGTTAAAGAAATTGACCCTATTCCTGCCAAAACCACTTCCTCCACCTGTATTTTGATTCTTTCTTACAGTGCTCATCTCTCAGCTTACATTATCCATATATATGATTTTACATGTTGTCTACTTTTTCCATGAGAGCCTTTAACATCTTAACCATAGTAATTTTAAGTTCTTGTCTGATAAATCCAACATTTCTGTCATATCTGAGTCTGGTTGTGAAAATTATTAGTCTCTTCAGAGAGTGTGTTATTTTGCCTTCTGACCTGACTTGTAATTTTTGGTTGAAAGCCAGAGTTGTTTAGGGTAATAGATACTACAGTAAATAGGCCTTTAGTGTGAGGATTATGGTGATCTGGCTAGGAGTTGGGCTGTGATTAATATTCACTGTCTCTAAGGACAACAGATGCTTCCAATTCCTCTGATAAGATTGTTTTCTCCTCCCTCCCAGCTTTGGGGCTTCCCCGTGGTGTACTCCTCAGGCAGTCTGCGTCCTGCAGCTTGTTCACCTGTAGCCCACTGTTGTCATGCCTGGAAGCTTGCTCCCATGTGTGGTGGTAAGGTGTGGGGGAAGGGGATGTCCTATCACCTTCTAACGGAGCGTCAGTCTTCTTAGTGGGCCTGTGTCCAGGGGTGTGGACTTCAGAGGAGTCCGTCTGTCCTCCCGGCGTAGAGCTTTCCCCACTAGTCTCTTTCCCAGCTACAACATGCTCAGTCTAATTCCTTGAAGCCCTTGCCCCTACTGACCAGGCTTTTCTTCCTTCTTCTCTTAGAAGAGATAGGAAGGCTGGGCAGGAGGCCGGGAGGCAGCGTTCCCTTCCCCGAGCTGGAATAAGGTTCCAGAACTGCCCTCTGGCCAAGTCCTTCACCCAGGAGATTAGTCCTTTGCTTGGGAGAAACATCTGGGAGGGTTTACTGTAGCTGCCCTTCCCTCCCCCATCCCTGCCCTGCCAAGACTAGTAAGGAGCTTTCTCAGATCCTCCCCGTGAGAAACTGGTGGGGTTCCTGCAGGAAAACCCTGGGAAACTATGAGGAGCTTCTCATTCTCATGCTAGCCAGACTTGGGCTCCAACAATTTGACAAAATAAGCATTGAAGCGTACCTACCAGCTTACAGGCTCAGCGGCTTCTGCTCTAGGTTAGCAGATCTCGGGTAATGTACCTCTCCAGATGCACCTGACTTTCCAGATTTCAAGGTGGTGCTTTGCCCTACAAGGTTAAGTCTGATTGGTGGTCCTCGCCCTGCAACTCTTAAGTCTCTGATTGGTCCAAGAAAGTCATTGATTTTCAGCTTGCACAGCATTTTCTACTTCTAAGGGCATGAGTAATCACTTCCAAGCTCTTAATGTATCAAAGCTGAGACCAGAAATCCCTCCTCCTGTGTTTTGAGGCTTGTCCATCCTGCCTTCTCAGGAACCTTACCCCAAATAGCTAGTTTCCAATCTTGGCTGTGCATTGGAATCTCCTGAAAAGCTTTCATCACTGCTGTTGCCTGGGCTTCACCCCAACAGGTCTGATTTAATTAGTCTGGGGCTTGGAACAGTTGCCCAAATGATCATACACTTTCCAGATCACAGTTATTTTTTCAAAACCTAAAACTGATCACATCAGTCCATCTGCTTAAAACACTCCAGTGGCTGCACATTACATTGTTCTTTTGAAAAAAAAAAAAAAATCCTTATGTAGTTTACAAAATTCTGTATGGTCTGGCCCCTGCCTAACTAACCACCTCCCCTCACATCAATCTCCCATACTGGCCCTCTTTTACTTCGTAAAATGCACTGTGTTCCCTCTCACCACATTCATTCCACACATACTACTGAACACCTACAGTGGCCCAGGCACTGACTGAGATATAGAATATACAGCAAAAACAAACACACACACACACACACACACACACACACACAAAAACACCTAATTGCTTGTGCACATGGGGCTTCGCTTTTTGTTACTGGGAAGACAGACTCTAAACAAACAAAGTTGTACCTCAAGACCTAAAGTTAAAAATGTTACTGTTAAGTTTAGGCACAGTGTTGCACAGCACATCTCTGGAACTTACTTATCTTACATAACTGAAACTTTATTCCCATGAATAGGAACTCATCATTTCTGCCTTCCTCCAGCCCCTCGCAACCACCATGCTCCTGTCTGTTTCTATGAGTTTGACTATTTTAGACACCTCATGTGAGTGGAATCATGCAGTATTTTTGCTCTGTGACTGGCTTATTTCACTTAGCATAAAATCTTCCAGGTTCATCTGTGTTGTCACGTATGGCAGCATTTTCTTCTTTGTAAGGCTGAGTAATATTCCATTGTATGTATATACCACATTTTTATCCATTTATCTGTTCATGGACATATAGGTTGTTTCCAAATCTTGGCTCTTGTGAATAATTCTGCAATGAACATAGGGGTGCAGATATATCTTCGAGATCCTGATTTTAATTATTTTGGATATATACCCAGAAGTGAGATTGCTAGATCATATGGTAGTTCTACTTTCAGTTTTTTGAGGAACCTCCATACTGTTTTCCACAGTGGCTTCACCAACTCACATTCCCACCAACAGTGTACAAGAGTTCTAGTATCTCCACATCCTCACCAACACTTGTTATCTTTTGTTGTTTTCATAATAGCCATTCTCACAGGTATGTGGTAATTTCTTATTGTGGTTTTGATTTGCATTCTGTGATTATTAGCGATGTTGAGCATCTTTTCATATATCTGTTGACCGTTTGTATGTTTCCTCTGGAGAAATGTCCAAGTCATTTGCCCATTTTTCAATTAGGTTACTTGGGTTTTTTTGCTAATGAACTGTAGGAATTCCTTACATAATTTGGATATTAGTGCCTTATCAGATGGCTTGCAAACAGTTTCCTTATTCTGTAGGTTGCTTTTTTACTCTGTTGATAGTTTCTTTTTTTGTGCAGCAGCTTTTTAGTTTGATGTAGTCCCACTCCTCTATTTTTGCTTTTGTTGCTTTGCGCTTTTGGTGTCGTATCCAAGAGACCATTGCCAAGACCAATGTCATGGAGCTTTATAAAACAGGGTAAGAAAATAGGGAATGATGAAGGTAGTGGTATTATTTTAAATAAGAAGAACAGGGAAGACCTTTCTAATAGGGTGACATTTAAGCAGAAATCTAATTGAATAAGGAAGCAAGCCACTCAGATGTTAGGGAATGAGTATTTAAATCAGAGGGAACAGCAAGCAGAGAGGCCCAGCAAAGAGACCAGAGTAGCTGCGGCAAAAGAAATGTGATTTAGAGCAGTTGGATTAGAGATCATAGAGAGATCTCAGGGAGACAAAATCACAAAGGCATTTGTAGGCAATGGGGAGGATTTTAGACTTTATTCTGGGTGAGGTGGAGGTGGTAGCCATTGGGTGGTTCTGAGGAAAGCAGTGACATGCTCTAAATCAAGTTTTTAAAATATTACTCTGGCTTCTGTGTGGTTAACAGGCTGTAAGACTATAAGAGGGCAAGGAAATAAAAATAAAATTAAGTACTCATATGAATCCAGGTGAAAGCTGATAATGTCTTGAATTAGGCTGGCAGAAGAGAAGGTGGCACACAGTGGTCACATTCTGAACATGTTTTGAAGGTGAAGCAGAGACAACTCTCAGGTGCACTTGATGTAAAATTTGGGTAAAAAAGAGGAATTACAAATTATTCTATGGATTGAGGACTAATCAACAGCATGAATGTCATAGTTAATTTTTGCTGAGCGGAAAATATTTTACAGAGGGGAGGGCAGGAAAATGGTCTTTTGGGATAAGACCAAGAGTTAAGATTTGAAACAGGGTAAGTTTGAGATGTCTAATAAACTTCAAATGAGCAATTTCAAGAAGACAGCGAGATTCATGATTCTGGAATTCAGGAGAGAAATTTAGCCAAAGATAAAGGAAATGTTGCATAGTATTTAAAATCATGGTGCTAGATGAGGTCAACTTGGAAGCGACTGTAGACAGAGAACCGAAGAAGTACCAGGTATGAATCCTGGTGCCCTCCAAAATGTTGTGGGAAGAATATGAGTTGAGTAAAGAAAAGGACATGAAGAACCAGATTAAATCTACTAGAAGTAGATTAAAGTGTGTTAGATCCTAACACCAAGTGGAGTCAAGAAGGAGAAAAGAAATAGCAAGGTCAAAAGCTGGACATAGGGGGGCTTCCCTGGTGGCGCAGTGGTTGCGCGTCCGCCTGCCGATGCAGGGGACCCGGGTTCGCGCCATGAGGAGTTGTGCCGCTGCTAATGGTAAAGCAGTTTGTATCAGATTAACCCCTCCCTGGGTAATAATTATAAACTCTGTATAAAATATAAAGTACATAAAAGTAAAGGAGAGAAGCCCCAAATCAGGTTTTTTCCACAAATAAAATGCAAGGAAAAATAAGAGAGGGATGGAGGAAGAACCAATAAAATATTTTTAAGAGACACATCAAGCAATTACAAACAAAATAATGTTATAAAGATCTTGATTCAAACTACTAAGAAATGACAAGAAAATCGAGAAGTTTAAAGTGGTGATATGTGATGATATTAAAATCTTAATTGTTCTCTTGTATAACTATGGTGATTCAGTTACATTTTTTTAAATGCTATTATCTTTTAGAATTCGTGAAATATTTAGGAATTAAATGATCTAATATGGTGTTTAATATTTGCTTTGAATTAAAATAAAGCAATATGGGGGTGTAGCTAAAACATGACTAGTCATGAGTTGATAATTGTTGAGGTTGGGTGGTGGGCACATAGCATTCATTATACTATTCTATTGTTTTACATGTTTATGCCTTATAGTAAAATTAATTGTAAAAATGAAGACAAACCCAAATCCAACTTATAAAGCAAAAGAATTAGTAAAATGATATTTTACTTCCAAAAAATACTCACTGTTATCTGCTTACAAAGAAAAAGTTCCTTCAATGCTTTAAAGTATTTGCCTTATAAATGATTCAATATTAAACAAAGGGCGGGGGGAGGGGGATAAACAAATGTAAATTATGGGAGCCTATACGAATTGGAAATTGAACATAAATGAAGTAAAACTGCCTCTGAAATGATAATTCTAGTTTATGATAAAGTAGGATTGGATTAACAAACACCACCTCAGGATCAGAACTGTTTTGCAAAGCAAAGTACACTAGCAAACAGATATATGAAAGATGTTTACCCTGTAGGAGAAGACAGGCATAGGTAATTGTGACCCAGCTCTAAGCCCATTTGTAAACAGTAATACTATATTTTTACTGCTTCTCAGATTGTGGTCTAAACGTTTGACACCTTTAATGTCTTTCAAAGATATTAAACGTTGTGGACAGGTGAGAAAGGACATATATCATTTCTGATTTGTTGTCGACGTTGCTGGCAAATGTGCATTTGTGTGCAACCATCTCTAATAAACTGCTGGCTTCCTGGTTGTTATACAGCTCGCCCACTTCGAATAATTTATTGCCCCCCACATTATTGGCACCACTTCTGAAAGCTGTGAGTGGAAAGGGAATTCTAATACATCACATTAAAAAAAATAAGTCAGAGAAAACTCTAGATCAGAATGTTATTTTAAACAGCTTCTACTCATTAGGGAGGAAACTTATGGACCCAAAGTAAAAATGCCTCCCAAATCTACTCAGAGAAGCAAAGAGGAGCAATGGAAATGGGTTTGTCTGCTGACCACAGTACGGATGCTGCTCTGTGTCTTGCACTCTGTGAGCGAAGTCAAATTGTCTCTTTGGTCTTATTCTTTATTTTAATTTCATTTTACAGGGGAGTAAAAACAAATTAAAAACTCAATCTTCACATCCTCCCAACAGAGGATATGTATTAGCTATCGATGCTGTGGATAGAGACACCTGAGTGTACTGTACTGGGGTCTCATCTTGACTGGCTCCTAATTAGACCTACCTTTCTGAATACAGATCCCTACCCGCAAAGTGGGGCTAAACCAGGACCTGTGGTTGGGAGGCTTCCGCTCAGTGTTGGCTCAGGGAGAGTTAGAGCTGTTGAAATTAAAGCTGGCTAACTGATGGGTAGTGAGCTCCCTGTCACTATTTGTTGATGAACACCTGGCAAAGATGCTCTAGACCAGTGGTTTTTAAGCCTTGTAATTGTTTTGAAGTCATTAGCAATACAATAGAGCTATGAAACTCCTCTGTGTAAAAATATGTATGTTGAAAAAAAGATTACATATTACATAACACATCAGGGGCTCACGACCCCACAGCCCCCATTAATGGTTCAGAATAAGTTTCTACATGTGGAGGAAACTTTGTCTGACCCCCAGGGTCTCTATATGCCCTTAGATTCTGTTATTCTTTAGGGAAGATTTTTAAAATAAAGAAGGATTCAAAGTGATTTTAAATGATTCCATCCTGCCCTCTGTAATTATCTGTAAACTGCCAAAACGGCCCTGATTCATTGCAAGTGAAGTAATTATACAGTTGACCCTTGAATAACACAGGTTTGAAATGTGCGGATACACGTGAATTTTTTTTTTAGTAGTAAATACTGCAGTACTACACTGTCCGTGGTTGGTTGAATCTGAAGATGTGAAACCGCAGATACAGAGGAACTGCGTATAGGGAGGGCTGACTATAAATTACATGGGGATTTTTGACCTCCGGGGAGGATCGGCACTCCTAACCCCCCCTCCTGCCCCATTAGCAGCAAATGACTTTGGCTTGGCTTCCATGAGAGCCAGCAATGGAGACAAATCCACAAACAACAACACCTTTCTCCCTATGTCATGAATATCCTGTGCTAATGCTCTTTCTGGCACATTCACTCAACTTGCTGCCCACTACTTCCCACCCCACATGTCCAAATTCAGTGCCTTTCACATGCCCTCTGAGTTTCTTCTCTCACTCTGAAGCCTCACCTCGTATTTTAGGCTTTGCTCACCTCCCCTCAGCCTAACCTGTACAAAACAGAGTCTGGGGCACCACTCCACACATAATCACATTCCGTCATATGCTCTTAGTTTCTCTGTCTTGTATGTTGTCTCATTCCGGAGAATAGACTGTAATATTCTAGATCATAGGTACCTAGTCAAATTTTCTTCAGCTTTCCCACTATAGCTAAAACACACATGAGATACTTAAGATAAGAAATACATATTGACTAAAAAAAAATTTTTTTTGGCTTCTGTCTACTTTGAGAAACAATAAGATCTCCATGAGGGTAATTTAAAGGACAGTCTTTTGAAAGAGAGCTAAGAAGTGATGAGCAAGCATTGCTCAATGTGCAAGAATCAATGCAAGTTTAGAGTTTTATATTTGAAAGGAATAATGATTAAGGGAAACTGTAAGACTGGATTAAAGAGTTGAAGAAAAAACTGATGAGAGATAAACACATTTTTAAAAGGTTTGTGACCTTATTTTTAATCATTTTTTAAAAGCTGAAAAGAGTTGTCTTACAAAATTATTTTTAAAAACATCTCTTGAACTTATCTGGCTCAAGGAATCACTTGAAAAACAGAGACTGTTAAATTCACTGTGGTTGTAATTGCCTAGTATCCACCAGCCTCACTTAAATGGCCTATTGTCACCTCAGAAGTAAGGTTTTACTTTCCTTAGTTATGAATACTCTCAGTTGCTGTTGTATTAAACAAGGGGTCAGCACCACAGGAGAATATCAAGTCAATTGTGAATTCTCAGCCTCAGTGTCTAATTAGAGGTAGTGTATGGAATGCCTTCCTTAATTACTTTGGAGTCACTGGGGTATTTCATTAGTCTCAGTTTTTATTGTGTAACTTCATTCATAAAATATATTCCTTATCGTTTAGCTCCGTCGGGAACAGATCACTGGCCCTGTGCATCCTGCTCTCTGTGTGATCTCTCAGCCCCAAAGGAGAAGGTCAGAATTCCTCTACATAATAACACTTTCAGCTCTATTAGCACATTCAGAACACCATGAAGGAAAACGGAAAAAAAGCAAGATATTAGGCTGCTTACAAGATAATGTTCCCACATTTTGCCAGAAATATTAGGTAAAATTGTTTCCTTCAAAGAAGTTAAACAACAAATGTTGTTTATACAAAAATTGATCAGCAGTTCAATCTATTCTTCTCCTGGGACCAACAGAAGCATGCTCCACAAAGATGTTCTTAAAAGAGAAATTATATTATTGTCTTTGATTATGAAATTCTATCAATACCTACATTCAATCAGACGAGGGATACCCAGGTCATGCTAAAGAGAAGGACGGTTTCAGAGCAGAACACTAAATTCAAGCTATGAACACGGCTGAAGAACATTTAGGCAGGAAGGTAATGTCACAGAGATACACATAGGCATTGGCAATGACATCCAATATGTGGTGTCCTCTCCTAGTGATTCAGGTGCACCCAGCCCCATTGCAGGTTATTATGGAGACAGTGTGTCATGCTTGACGTCTTTAAACATTTAAATTCTGCAGTAAACTTTCTGTTATTCTAATTCCATGTTCACAAAGAAACTTCCGATTACTAATTTGTCTTCTAAGTTCCCTTGATCCTATAGCAAAGGCATAATAGGGCAAGTGGAAATATTCAAGGCCACTTAAAGCCTCCTCTCAGAAGTGGCATAATGACAGTCATTTTCACCTTATTCTGTTGGTTAAAGCAAGTCAAATAACCAAAAACAATACCAAGGGAAAGGGGAATAAACTCTGCTCTTTTAGTGGGAGGAATTGCAGAGTTACATGTCAAAGGAGTTGGATAGAGAGAAACATAGAATGAGGTCCAAATAATGTCATCTACCACATGCGGCCAACTGCACAGCTACAGAAACCTCAGTGGCCTCAGTAGCAGTACCTTTTTGAACCTTTATTCTAGTACCCTGATTATGTTGACTCAGCCACAAACTTGCATTTTTTTCTGTGTCTCCTACTTCAACTTTCCAAAGGAAAAATCATACTGAGTCAGCCTGGCTTACCACTGGTTCCTCGAGGGTCAGGGAGTTCCCTGGTTCAATCAGGGGCACCTCCTCTTAAAAGAGGATGCAAACAGAGAGACAGTGATTACAGACATACCCAGGATAGCTTTCCTTTTAGTTGCCATGGTTTTCTGTTGGCAATTCTCTGGGTCTCCCATCATTTGGCTTCTCTCCGGGGCAACTTCCCCTTGAGATGTGCACATCTGCTTTTCTGAGACTTTTATATTCATAGAAATTGGTTCATTTTACAGTGTTTCACAATTCCTTACTGACCACCTGACCATGGCCAGAAAATGATCTAGCCTTTATCTCAACAATATCTTAATACTTTCTACAGAATGAATGATGTCTCTGGCCACTCACTGATCCCTGACCTGACCACAGATCAGGCCCTGACTTCAGCTTGCTGCTTACCTCAATCATGGATGCCATTGGTCTTATAAAGAATAGAGACTCAACTCAGATTCTTTCCCCTCCTAGAGATACAACCAGAAGTAAACAGATAGTAGGGTACTGGCACCATCTTTTTTTTACATCATTTCTTTCAGGGAGAACATTTTTCCATATCAAACTTCTGTAATATACACACTACTTAGAGAAAGCCTGCAATCCAAAAGAAAAATGAGGTCAAAATCAAAAATAAAGAAAAATATTTTTCCCTAATACAGTGTTTCTGCTGTTGTTCAAATGAAAAACCACCCTCAACACATAGGGAACATTTGAATGTGTTGATGGACGCTAGAAATTATCTATCATCCATGTTGGCAGAATACATTTCAATCTATTGTCATTATCTTGAAGGAAATGGCACCATTTTAGTTGACAATCTGAAGAACGAGCAAAGAGATGCAGGTCCTATTTAAGGCATGATTTTCCTTATGGAAAGACACTGGGAACACAGCAGAGGAACCCTACATGTGAGCTTCCCTCCACTTAGCTGAGCCAATTATGGAAAACACAGACATAATCTAATGTCTAAGCACTATGTACATGATATATTGTTATTTTGTTCAAGAGTCCTGAGGCAAGAGAAAAATCAAAATAATTTTACAATAGCACCTGTTTGAAAATAAGCAATTTATTCCATCCTTATAAAATATTTATGGATTTCAAATGGATGTCCTTGAATAAGGCCATTTCATTTCTGTTCTCCACTGAGGATCAGTTACTTAGAGAAAACTCTAGACCTATTTCCTGATAATTTAGTACAGTTCCAAACCTTTTGTGAAAAAGTAGCCATCCAATAACTTTATTTACTAAATTTCATTTTTAATGATTCTGACTTAGTAGTCATACAAGCAACACCTCATCCATCGTTTCACCCTACTGAATAGAGAGGAATCCCTTCTATGAAATAAAATAATTTGATTTCCATCGAGCAAATGTATTTCAAAAAACCCAAGAGATTGAAGGAAACTATTACTTTTTATTACCCATATCATAATGTTCATCTTAATTACTGCTAAAGCAGGTTCACAGATGTAGTCTAATTGAATGTATAACTTTTTAATTGAAAAGGGGAAAAGGATGAGATTTGAGTTCTAACAATAAGATGAGACTCAAGTTAAATCCTTCCCTTCTAAAAAGCTTTCCTGGGAGAACTGAGGTTCTTAAAAATGTCCTAATTGTCAGGTATCAACATTGCACAAATGAAGCATTTTGGAATTTGGAGAAACGAGTCAGTGTTGTGTTATCTATTACAACCGGGGTTAGAGGCAGGTCAATGTGAACGAACACTGGATAATGTGGCTAACCAGTTGAGACTATCCTCAACTCGGCCTCTGATACTTTGACCCATCTCCAGGCAAAAGATTTCACGTTTTACATAAAGAACAAAAGATGGGGTCAGTTAAGGTCTCTGGGCCTTTAGTTCTGTCTCTTATATGCCAAAGCTTTAACCTTTTAGTTATACTTTTAAGTAGCAAATAATGTCCTACCTATTTTCGGCAGCCTAAACTTTTAGCCATTCTACTATAGATTGAGGAAAAGAACCTTCTAGTAGTATTATTGCATTATTGCTAGTCTTTCCATCTGTAATTGAATACTATTTCCTACATCTGTTTTCTTTTTCCATATGAAATTATTTTATGTTTCCTTGAAGGCGCTACAATAGAACATGCAATGGCTAAACTTACTGAAAGAACATCTGAGATTCTCTGATGCAAAAAAAAAAAAAAAAAAGACAAAAAAAGAAAAGAAAAACTATTTGTAACAGAATCCTTATGGTTTAAATTCCTGTTATCTCGGTTTGCATATGAACATGTAACTTTTCTCAGACATCCCATTTTGCCAAAACATCAATTAGTCTGACTCATCAAATTCCCTCTTCCTATTCCGTATCATGTATTGAACATGTTTCTATTTATGCACCAGGGAACACCACTCAAACTTCCACTGAAAACAGCCCTTGAATACATAGATGGTAATCACATGCTTAGACAGCAAAGGAAGCCTTCATGACTATTTTTAATGTATCTATAACCACTTCAGATGTCTTTTTGGAAACCAGCTGCAGAATCAATGTGTTCAAAATGGTAGCTATGTACCAGCTCCCATTAATTTCTTAAAGGCCAGGTTCTATGCTTACATTGAGGCAGGAGTAATATGACTTTAAGGGTGTGGGTTATAATTCAAGTATGATTGTATTAGCATAAAAGAACATAAGCTGCTTTTTCTGAATGCAAACATGGTCCCTAAACCAAGGATGTAAATTCGTATTACAATGAAAGCTGCCAGAAGGACAGAAGTTGGAAGTGTTCCCTTCTCTGAGCAGCAGGAGACTGTTCAGGTCCTGCTGCTTTGAAAACCTTTCTCCCCCCATGCAGGCTGCCCTGCTAAGAGAAATCTATTTGAATATTTTGGCAATCACAGAAGCCCCCACATAAATTATGGATACAGAAATGCAGAAGACAGTCTAACAAATGGAACACGGTGGAATCTGTTTTTCCGCCGCCATATGGTGTCGACAGAATGCCACTTTGTTTCTCTGGGAAGCAGCTCATCATTAAAAAATAAATAGCAACTTTTCTGTGGGGAAAGAACCCACAGTCATTATTTTGAAAAAATAACAAACAGGAAGCTCTGTCCTTTCATTTTACAATCTTTTTTTTTTCTCACATTATTATTATTGCCGCACACATAGACATTTTTTCCAGGAATTCACAATGGCTTATACCTTGGTACATGGGAACTCAAAATCGTGTTTTTCTAGATTTGGAGAGATAAGCCCAAGTACAACATATACCGTGAAAAATCAGTGCACTTCATTATAGACCTTCTTTCCTTTGGAAAAACTATTCTTTGAACCTAACATATGGAATGTACTTATAGTCTGAGTTCATACTTATAGATATAATGCATATAAAACATCCTGGTTTCTGTAAAGTTTAACAATTTCCAAATTGAATTTGGATGACTTTATTATTTATGGAATGAAGTTGTTACTGGAATTTATTCTGTAATATATTTGATAATTTACCCTCTCTCAATGCAGGAAAGTTTCATCACATTCCATAATTAAATGTAGTGCAAAGCCTGTTCGTAACTTTCTCCCTCATACAACCCTTCTCTGGCTTTGCCCCATTTTGCCCACAAGAAGCCTTTCTTACAAACCTCTATGTCACCTTTCTACAAATCAGACTGCTGGAAATTTGTATCTGTAGTGCTATCTGTAAACAAATCACGGTACTTTCAAATCCATGTAATTCCCAAATATTTTATTTGGTGTTCAAATAGCACTGAGAGAGGCATAGGAAAGGTTATCATTTCTTCTTTGCAAACAAAGAAATGGAAAGAGGGGGTTAAATCAGTAACTTAGATATTAGTATCAGGGTTGAACCCTGGTCTTCTGACTCCCAGGTGAGGGCTTGTTCTACAGCACTGTGTTAGCCGAGGCAGAAGGACAGATCATCTTCATCAGTATTGCCCTTCTCCCATTATTCCTTCAGTGGTGGTCTCTGCCCATGTGGCTAGATTGGCCTTGTTACTGATAATGCTTCATCTACCTATTTCCTCCAATATCAGGCATCTGTTTTAAGATACAACAGGGAAGTTAAAGGTTTCTAGAAGTCAGTTACCACAGAGCCAAAGAAAAGCACACGTCTGTAAAGGTTAGACTGTGTTTCAAATGCAAATCTTTAAGATTCTGATGCCAGAATCATCTACTTCCATTTGGTGAACTCTGTGAAATAGGATTTGGGGTCAGAAAAAAATGGTTGAGCTTGATAAGCTGCTTTATATTATGGCACTTTGGTTGTTTTGAAACAAGCAATAATTTTACAATATGTTGTCCTGTCGGAAGAATGACTAAGAAATTTCCGCGAACACCAGGTAAATGAGGAGAGCACAAAATCTGGTCCTCCTGTGGACCAGAAGTCAAGAACAGAAGACATGCATTCCCTCCTCTCCCCGGGCTGTCTGTCAACACTAAATTCTGTTCTGCAATAGAACACTGAGTCCCTGCCAAATTGAAAGAGTCCTCACAGCCTCATCTGATTGAATTCATTTCTATCACTTCTAAAGAAAGCTTATTCAAAAATATAACTGATCTCAGGATGCATATGGTATTTTATTTCTTTTCTTCAACTCTTCCAGCTTTGTCCTTTAATACTCCCTCAATTCATATTTGGGATGGGGATTTTGCAAATTAAGAAGCAGGAAAATATTTTATGTCTGCAAAGTTCCAAGGCATATGCTTTGTTCCTTGTTACTGGAAACAGTGTCCTCAAGAAATTGTATACAACTGGCAGATAATTCCTCAATGTTATTGACAGCTTGTCACTAGTGGATGCTGACGGCTATGTGACATCAAGTGCATCCAGCCAAAACGCCGTAACACGGAGCAAGCACTAAAGTAAAGATTCTGGAAAAGGTAGCAAATCTACTGTATTGCTCAGTGTTGTTTTAAGGTTGCTCGTTCTCAATTCTATGGCATGGTTTTTACGTATCATTTGCAAGATAACCTAACCACTCAGACAGAGGACTGAATAAAAGGAATACAGTTTGGGTGTTATAGCTAATGGAGAGTGAGAAAAGAATATGTTTTATGGTATTGTTAAATGAAAGCTAGTCACCAATCACCTGCATCCAGCATCGTACAATTTTAAGCAGGAGTTCCAGACCTAGAGGAAAAGATTTGAGGGAAAAGATATGGGGAAGGCAATCTGAGAAGAAACCAGACTATATGATTTCAGCCAGACTGTAGGACAAAAGAAGTGAGATGGCAGTGACTACAATTAATTAAAATTAAGTAAAATTAAAAGTTTAGTTCTTCAGTTGTAGTAGCCACATTTCAAGTACTCAAGAGCCGCACATATCTAGTGACTACTGCGCTGGTAAGCACAGATGTAGACTATTTCCCTCATTGCAGAACGTTCTAGGGGACAGCGTTATTACAATGAGTTATATGTTTCTATGTGATTCAACCATCCAAAGACTCCCTTTATTGACTGGATGATTTTCAATGGAAGCATAACACAGGTAAGAGAGCTTTAGTGTACAAACTCTAGATCTGACTTCCCTCCTAAGGCTTGCTCTCAGTTTCCTGTCTAGTAAAACAGAGGCCACAGGGACAGAGACGGTATGGAGCTGTTTCTGGAAGAAACAAGCCTAAGGTATTATCTAGCTTGTAAGTGCTCAGTAAGTGGTTTAATTATACTAATCATCATGCTTACTAGATTGTGTCTATAAATTTAGTTCTGCAAAGAAATTGTCAAATCATCTTTTCCCTCATTATGTTAGGAAGTGTTTCTACCTTTACATTTGAGTTTCAAACAGCAACAATGATCACAAAAATGAATGTTTATTGATTATTTAATATGAGCCAGGGGCATATATGTCCAGATTCAAGTTCTGCTATTGCTACACACCTCCCAGTGAGCTGGGTACCCTAGGATAGTTACCATACCTCACTAACCTTAATTTTCTTAATAAATAAACTGGAGAAGATAATGGTCCTTGTGAGGGCTAAATTACTGCTGTATATAAAGCTCTTAGGACAGTGGCTAGAACATGGTAAGTACTTATTAAACGTTAGCCGTTTTAATTACCATTTTCCAGGCATTTTAATAAATACATCTGTTTTCTCCTGTTGATTCTTATGATAACCCTATTTAAAAAAAAAATATATATATATATATATATTACCATTAGCAACATTTAACAGATGGAAAACTGAGATTTGGAGAGGTTAAGGGATTTTACCAATTTAACACAGGAGACAAGAGGTGGAGCCAGGATTTGAACCAGGCACCCTACCCTCAGAGCTCAGAGCCTGAGCAGCTAAACTTGACAACGGTACCAACCTTGTGGGCTTATTACGGGGATTTTAGGAGATAATGAAGGTAAAGTATTTAGCATATATTTTTCAGTAATTATATTATTATTATGCTAAAACTCATTAAGTAATGTTTTGCAGCGTGATAGTAACTTTAGTGTTTTGTAGTGAGAAGGTAGTTACAGCATTATCAGAGTGGAAGCTATTTACACAACAGTTTTTTTTGTTTGTCTTTTGTTTTTGTTTTGGCCGCACCACGCAGCATGTGGGATCTTAGTTCCCTGACCAGGGATCGAACCTGTGCCCCCTGCAATGGAAGCGCGGAGTCTTAACCACTGGACTGCTAGGGAAGTCCCTAATGTTACACAAGAGTTTTGAGCCGTGTAATAATGTATCCTTTATGGCTGGTACACTATTCCTTCTCTCAAATTTCATTTTGCTTTGATGATAACAATAATAATAATAGGAAGAGAAGGAGGAGGAAGAAGCAGAAGATGAAGCTGGAGAAAAGGAGGAGGGGGAGGTGGAAGAGGGAGAGCAGGAGGAAGGGAAGGAGAGAAAGAGGAAGAAGGAATTCTGTTCAAGCAAACCACTAGGCAAGTGCTACCTAAAACAAGGGCAATGGCAATATATTTCCTTTGAAACCATGAGCTGTCCTTTGTGGAAGAGTCTTAAACGAAATGGAAGATGATAGCTGTGTGCAGGGAGCTGTCCCCAGATGAAGGAGCGAAGTAAGACTTCTGAACTTCAAGAACTACACCCAGCCAAGGTTGTGCACACTCCCTGCCAATCTGGCATGCAATAACATCAAAGGAAATGCACGGCAGACCACAATTTTCCAGCATGATGTTCCAGCCTGAAGCAGCCTGTAAGTATTAGCATAAAGCAACGTAAGTCATTTTAGAAGGCACAGTGGGGGAGAGAGAGTATTTTTTATTACTCCTTTTCAGAAATGTTTTAAACTACAACTCTGGATACTTAAGCTGACTATTTCTGTACCAAATAACACCTGACCTATGATAAGGCAAATTCTTTAGGAGCCAAACTTAAATCAAAGAAGCCACTGGCTTAGCCACTGGGGAAAAATAAAAGGTAGTGATGAGAGACTGGAAATTTGGGTTGAGGCCATCAGATTGTTATAGTAAAAAAGGATAAATGGCCTTTCTGCAATGTGTAACATATTTCCTATAGCAAGGAGAATGGGTGGGTAAAACCCAACTTCTCAATCTTTCCACGCAGTATAGTACGAGATTAAAAAAAAAAAAAAAAAAACAGCATGGATATTCTAAAGAATTTAGATGTGCTCCTGTTGATTCTTATGATAACCCTATTTAAAAATATATATATATATATATATATTACCATTAGCAACATTTAACAGATGGAAAACTGAGATTTGGAGAGGTTAAGGGATTTTACCAATTTAACACAGGAGACAAGAGGTGGAGCCAGGATTTGAACCAGGCACCCTACCCTCAGAGCTCAGAGCCTGAGCAGCTAAACTTGACAACGGTACCAACCTTGTGGGCTTATTACGGGGATTTTAGGAGATAATGAAGGTAAAGTATTTAGCATATATTTTTCAGTAATTATATTATTATTATGCTAAAACTCATTAAGTAATGTTTTGCAGCGTGATAGTAACTTTAGTGTTTTGTAGTGAGAAGGTAGTTACAGCATTATCAGAGTGGAAGCTATTTACACAACAGTTTTTTTTGTTTGTCTTTTGTTTTTGTTTTGGCCGCACCACGCAGCATGTGGGATCTTAGTTCCCTGACCAGGGATCGAACCTGTGCCCCCTGCAATGGAAGCGCGGAGTCTTAACCACTGGACTGCTAGGGAAGTCCCTAATGTTACACAAGAGTTTTGAGCCGTGTAATAATGTATCCTTTATGGCTGGTACACTATTCCTTCTCTCAAATTTCATTTTGCTTTGATGATAACAATAATAATAATAGGAAGAGAAGGAGGAGGAAGAAGCAGAAGATGAAGCTGGAGAAAAGGAGGAGGGGGAGGTGGAAGAGGGAGAGCAGGAGGAAGGGAAGGAGAGAAAGAGGAAGAAGGAATTCTGTTCAAGCAAACCACTAGGCAAGTGCTACCTAAAACAAGGGCAATGGCAATATATTTCCTTTGAAACCATGAGCTGTCCTTTGTGGAAGAGTCTTAAACGAAATGGAAGATGATAGCTGTGTGCAGGGAGCTGTCCCCAGATGAAGGAGCGAAGTAAGACTTCTGAACTTCAAGAACTACACCCAGCCAAGGTTGTGCACACTCCCTGCCAATCTGGCATGCAATAACATCAAAGGAAATGCACGGCAGACCACAATTTTCCAGCATGATGTTCCAGCCTGAAGCAGCCTGTAAGTATTAGCATAAAGCAACGTAAGTCATTTTAGAAGGCACAGTGGGGGAGAGAGAGTATTTTTTATTACTCCTTTTCAGAAATGTTTTAAACTACAACTCTGGATACTTAAGCTGACTATTTCTGTACCAAATAACACCTGACCTATGATAAGGCAAATTCTTTAGGAGCCAAACTTAAATCAAAGAAGCCACTGGCTTAGCCACTGGGGAAAAATAAAAGGTAGTGATGAGAGACTGGAAATTTGGGTTGAGGCCATCAGATTGTTATAGTAAAAAAGGATAAATGGCCTTTCTGCAATGTGTAACATATTTCCTATAGCAAGGAGAATGGGTGGGTAAAACCCAACTTCTCAATCTTTCCACGCAGTATAGTACGAGATTAAAAAAAAAAAAAAAACAGCATGGATATTCTAAAGAATTTAGATGTGGTTACCTAAAGGCTGAGAAGAGTCATTAATACATATGATGATATTATCAGGATCTAAGAAAAACGTGATTAGTTAAAACAATAGGTAAAAACAAACTGGCTGAATTTTAAGAAAAATTGATATTAATCCTGCACAGGGATTCCAAATTTCAAATTCCCAAATTCCCTTGGGAGATGTGGCTTAATAAGAACTCGTGTGGAAAAGGAAGCAAAGACCTTAGATGTCCATAAGCTAAATATAAGACTACAGTGTGATGTTACGTGACAAAATTTGTTGTAATTTTGGGTTGTATTAAAAGAGGTAGACTATCCAGGTTATGGGAGGTGATAGTTAGAATAATATGTTCTGTGCTGGAGAGATTATCCAGAGTTCAGACACCTTATACAGAGACAGTAGAAAATATTAGGATGATGGGAGGGTGCATGCCTCTAAAAGAAAGTATGTGAGCAAGATGTGGAAACTTGCAAAATATGAGTGGGCAAGAGATGCCTGAGAGCAAAAGAGAAGAAATTATATCAATCTGATAACAAAAATCATATGTATGGACACTTTTTATTGTATTATTGCCTTCTCAAGCTTGACCTGGATCATTGTCTGATACAACTCCTTCCTCTGAAATGCACAATCTAGTTGAGCTTGACTTACTTTGGGGCTGTATATTTTTTCACTTTGCATTTTTTTGTGATTAGTCTCCTCAAATCTCCTGTGAACTTCCCCAGGCCAGGGATTCTGTCTTGTTTGGCTATTTCCCACAGCAAACAGGACTAACTCCAGGAGGCCCTTGGTGACTATTCGTTGATTTCCTCCAACATGTCACTTTTTTGCTATTAGGTTAAACACTGTTCACAATCTGGAAGAGACTATCTCCTCCAATTTAGCTGTTTCTCCTGATCTTCCATATGGACCATCAAGATGTGTTATCATTAGCGGCCTCTTAAATGCCTTAATTGGAGAAGTAAGGCATTTAGTATCAAGGGGGCATAGAATTCAATTGAGTTTAGATACTCCAGCATCTACCTTTTGAAATCCAAGAGAGGAAATAAAAAGGCTTTGGGGTAGCAAGAGCTATAACTTAATTGGTAACACCTGCAGAGAGCAGGCGATAAATGTATGAGGAGGATAAGGGATTATCTCCAATCTTTTTCTGTTGTCATTCCCTACACACACATCCCTGTTGAGCAGTATACCTCTAGCTGAGTCAAACCTGTTCAGGAAAAGAAAAAAATATCAAATAGAAAAAGATATTCTAATATTAACAGCACTTTCAGAAATGCAGTTGAAATTCTTAATAAAAACTTTTCATCTTTCCTTTCTTCCCATCACAATCTAAGTTATTGAGGGTAAAAATTCAAATGAACATATCTTACCAAAATATTTATTCAAAGAGGAATGTTAGTGATTTTCAGATGCTCGCCGGCAGAGTGGAAACAGAAAGATAAACGACTTTCTCACCCTATTCAGGAGTTATTGTTATCATCCAGCCTGTGATGTTCCCTCATTATCGAGGGGTACACAAATCCAGGCAGTGCATAATTTGGGAACCAAAAGTAAAATAGTAAAACATTTCTCAAGATGCTTTCACCATTTTACCATTTTTAAAAAGAATTTAAATGCAGGAAAAGAAGTATAACTCATATTGGCTCTTCCCAGGCATTAAAATTCTAAGCACAAAACTATGTGCATCGCCTTCTCCACAGGATGCTACCAACATTTTGCAAAGAGCAGTCTGGAATCCCAGTCCACGTACAGCCTGGGCCTTCTGGAACAATGCCAGCGTTACCAAAGTTCATTCACCACGTTTTACAGATTGTCAAAGTGAGGTCTCTGGATGGACGGAGGCAGCCCTAACTTTTCTCAGGCCCATCTAGCAACAATTAGGAAATGAATGTCTTCCAGTCTTCTTACCAATGGACAAAATAATCACCTGAGCTGTTTACTTCCATTTTAATCAGTCAGCCAATCAAGTCTGAAACGACAGCTTCCTTAATTACACTCTCAGCCCTGGGCTTAGCTCTGCTGTAAAGAACTCAGCAAAGTGCAGATTTGCCCTCTAGGAAACCTGACTTAGACACACCTGAAACAATTAGAGAATACAGGAGGAGATGCAATTAAGTGAGAAAACGTTAAGCAGAGTGATTGTAAGTGTTTGAAGGGCTCCGGGGTGTGGCTCAAGCAAGGGGAGAAAGTCATAAAGAGAGGGTCCTTTCTCTCTCGGCTTCTTTGTCACCCTTTCCACCTCTTCCTGGCTCCACCATTTAAGATGAACAGAAAACAAGCTGCTTCAAACATGGGGCCCACTGCACAGCTGCCAGGCTCCTCTCTTGTTCTTCTCCCACTCACTGTCCAGCTGTTTTGGCTGAAGCTCTTGTTACTCCCTGAAATCCTCTTCCATCAGCCTATTTCAAACTGCCCTCATGACCGTGTCAGCATCTCCCCCAAGTGATTTCCTCATCACTCTTCCCTTGACAATCCTTTCCTTCTTCCACATTTCACCAGAGTCCATCTTACTCTAATGGTGACGGACATGCCTTTGCTCTTTTGTTAACCAGTCTGTGGGGGTCCCCAGAGGACCACACAGACCCGTAGCAATTGCAGATGTTCAAAAATGAAAGAACATTTTAGTAGTTCCGAGGGTGGTCTCAGGGGTACGATATGACAAATTTCTCCAATAGCATTAAATAAAGCACCGTGAGCTGAGGTCAGCAGCCTCACATGATAATGGCTTATTTGGGTATATATAGAAAATTTTAACTTTTAGTTCCAAACTGACTCTTCCTCACACCACACATCAGCCAACGGCCTTCATACCATCCTCACTGTTACAGAGCCCCTGAATGCAATGTTCTTACAAAAGAGAGCTTTTACAAAGAGAAAATTAAAAGAATAGTTATTTAAACCTGACACCTTTTTATACCTTTATTTTTTCCAAACTAATATGTCAAACTAATTCAACTTAACATGTCCATTTTCCTCCAAAAGATGACAGAGATCTGAAGTAAATGAATATGCTCTAGATGATATAGAAGGCAATGCAAATACATCGTCAAATTTAGACCATCTCAGGACTATAATATAACCAGATCGAAAATTTTAATTCAAAAGTTAACGATTCATATACCACTTGTTATCTTCACCTGTCAACACTTCTGACAGCCTATTTTAATATTTGGTATTTTTTTATACTTTATCTTATAAAAAGAATTTTATCCTTTCTCACTGTATTCCTCAACATGGAAAAAAAAGAAGTCAGACTAGATTTTTAAATTTTATGCATGGAGGATGATAACAATGGTTTCTAGTGACAAAAAAGGTCCCTATCCTCATAGGAAAGGACTGATTTCTCCTCAGCCATAGCAGCAAGTAATCACCAGAACCAATTCTATATCCATCCTAATTGATCAATGACAGTCTTGCATCAGGAATCATGCTTCTGAAGGCCAGCCAATTGGTGACAGCCCAATATTTCTGAAAGTCAGCCAATGAGTAACAGTGATTTTTGAGTAACCATGCTTACACAGCTAAAGATCCACCAATATCCAAACACTCTTGTTTTTGGAATTCTACCAATCTCTGAACTCCATAATTCCTGATTCTCTATACAAGGTCACTTCCCTGCTTTGTTCAGGGAAGGCTCAAAAGCAAGTTCTCCCTCAGTTAGCAAGGAATAAATTCACATCTCTGCATAAGGAGTGACGGCCGCTTTCATGTAATCTAAATTGATATCTCACTAGTATATTATATTTGAAGATCTATTTGTTTACTTATTTATTTATACCCCCGTTTATTTCAAATAGAATATAAGGTACTTAAATGTTATAAAAGCCAGTCAATGGCCCAAGCCGTAATGTGCAGGAGGTTGGTCTGGAATGAAATGAGCCAATAAAATTGTTGTTTAGACTTGTTGATTTATTCAAATGTAACATCTCCATCAGTCACCCGTGTTTCTGTACCTCTCTCCCGGTGGCTACTAAGATCTAAGTTTCAAGCCTATTATCACACAGTGAGGAAGAGGTTACAGAATATCGCAATGTTGTAACGTGGTGGGCAAAGTCAGGCCCTTCAGTGTTAGCCTTCATCTTAGAATGCTGAGACACCATATGCTTGAAAGAGGTTCCCAGTGTTTATCCAATTTGTTCAACACAAAAAGTAAGAGAACAAGAGTATTTGCCCTCACATATATTTGAGGTACTTGAAACCATAAAATCTCTTTTGAATAGCAATTATTTTCTTAGAACCAAAAGACTTCAGTGAGACTGTGCATAGGTCATTACGTATCATTTTGTTTAAAACAGAATTATATATTTGTTAGAGGATCTCCAGTGAGAATGCCATATGCATAATTGTAAACATCACTGTCCTCTTTCCTAAAGTTATTTTAAATGTCATTTATAGGTTGTCTCTACCCAAGTTTGTGGCTGTAATTTGTTGAAGACCTCATATAATAAATAGAGTGACTTATTTACATTATGATAGCCTGAACTCTGTAAGACTTACTGTGTCCAGAAAGAGTTCATCATCTATTTTATAAATGAGAATCAAGTCCTCTAACATACTGTGTTCAGCCATGATAAATATCATGACTCTCCAAGATCCTTTATATCCTCTGAGCAAGCCTGCCTGCCATCTGCTCCAAACCTGCCTCCATGGCCTCCCCAGTATCTCTGGTTCCTATCTCAATGCTTCTGCCCAGGCTCTTCCCCCAAATATATACTGTTCTTTTCTAGCTTCAGCTCTACCCACCCAAAATCTGCTCTTCCTCTCCAGTTCCATATCCCACAGGAAGGTATATACTATCACTTCATGAGATTCCCTATCTCCCTCCTCTGAGCTCACATACACTGTCCCAGTCAACGCCTTCATTTATTCACTTACTCAAAAATGTGAGATTTCACCTTGCTGGGAAATATGTGGACATTTGGTAATTACCAACTGTTGCCTTGTATTATAGGTATCTGCATCCCTGTCTTATCTTCCCCTATTAGCTGTTACCTTCCTTGAGTGCAAAGGATGTGCATTTTCCATCACACGGCGCTGTTCATGTGATGGAAACACATGCTAAGTGGATGAACAAGCTTGCCTTTGGCATGGCAGGAGGGCTCACAGAAGGGTGAACCAAGGAAGCAACGTGTGATTCAGTTATCAAACAAGTATCTGATCTAGTCTGGTTTATTTTGTTCATCAGATTTCCCTTGAACAATTTAAAAAATGTTCCTTCTGCAGTGGATGAATCATGAGCCCTCTAAGAAATCGAAGTTGAAGCACTGTACTCACAGAGTGCATAAAATAAGTTTTCAAACCTCCAGCTATTGGTAATTGTCAATCATTTTTAAAAGTCTATCAATTTAGCTCATATGCTGCTAGAACTCTGTGTGCGTGAATATCCCTAAGGACACCGTATATTCCTGAGATTATCGTGTTTATGGATCTCTCAAAAGCATGGAAGAGACGTCACAGAGGCTTGTTAAGATAACTAACAGTAACCAATATCAGACAAGAAAGGGTAATGGCATTGGACCATTTGTCTTTCAGTTTGGACTGCAGAGAGATTGATGGTGTTTCCCCATGACCACTACAGGCTGCAATGCCTATATTAAAAACTGGAATGTTTCATTAGCACATCCACCACCTGTGCTTGGTTAAGAAACAGAACCTTGTGCTAGTGAGTGAGAAAACAAACGTGGGTTCGACAGAACTTGTGTCTTCACGTGTTCATGGTGTTTGTGGGAGGGGCTCCTCCTTGTATAGGTCCCTCCCCTGGATCCGGTCTGGGCAGAACAGGGCTGCCTGAAGTTTGTCCTCACTCAGTCCCAGCTGGCACATCATCACCAACCTCCCTCCCTCTGTGGAGGTGTCTTCTGAGGAGTGTGGCTTCTCTTCCTTCCCCTCTCCACCTGTCTTCTCTGAGAGCTCATCTGCTTGCAGTGCTTCCTCTCTCACCAGGATGTAAATGACTCCCAAATCTATTTCTCTACTTTGCATGTCTATCTCTCTACATCACAGGATAGTTACTGCATGCTGTTGGCAGGCAATCATTACTCAGTAAATACTTGCTGCCTGATTGTAAGATAAGATGGAAGTAATCTTCTTTCAGGTAAATGCATAAAGGGCTTTTCTGGGTCAAGATGGCCTTGTCCTTCCAAAATTCAAAACTAGAGAGAAGAGGATGAAATTACTATAGGTAAACTCCTTAGAAGAAAGGACTGTATAATTTTTGTTCGGCATCTGCTGTTTTATCGGCTCAGCACTGACTTCTTGTTCTGGAATTGCTACCCCTTCCTCCATTCTACATTCAGAAGAGCCATATTACCATGTGACCCTATACCATACCTACTAAGTGGGCATTTGACCCAAGCTAGGTTAAGGACCCCCTTCCCTGGGATGTTTTTTTTTAACATGTATACATATTTTACTGGATCTCATTTTTTCTTTTTTTTTTTTAAATCTTTATTGGAGTATAATTGCTTTACAATGTTGTGTTCGTTTCTGCTGTATAACAAAGTGAATCAGCTCTATGCATACATATATCCCCATATCCCCTCCCTCCCACCCTCCCTATCCCACCCCTCTAGGTGGTCACAAAGCACCGAGCTGATCTCCCTATGCTAAGCAGTTCCCTGGGATTTTTAAACTTGGAACTGATAGGCATTCTCTCTGCTTGATGTATGAAACTGGTAAATATGAAACTCCAGCGATGTTTTCCTTCATCAAGTCAGTAACTTAACAAATATTTGCTAAGCATCTACTATGTGCTAAACACCTTACAGTGAAGAACCAGAACTAAAGTCTGCCTGTTAGTAGAGGAAGACAGAAGATGAACAAGTATATGCAGTAAGTAGACACATAGCATCACATGTGATGAGCGAGAAACCCACTGCCCAAAATAATCACTACCTGATTACCTACATAATTTTCACTCAGACTAAGAAGGAAAGAAAACAAAGCAACAATGGAATGTTCATTGTAACACATGCTTATTTCCCCTTATCTTGTCTACGGTTTTTAAATACGAAGACAGCAACAATAAAAGTAACTGTAGTAATGACTCCAACTTAGTGAAGGCGTTCAAAGCGACCAGCAATGCATTCAGTACAGTCAGTATCTTAGTTAATCTGTATACCTGCCCTTTGCAATAAACACTGAAAATTAGCCCGATCTTACAGATGAAGAAATCGTTTCATAGGGAAGTCCAGTAATTTGGTCAGCATCACAGGGTGAACAGCAGAACAAGCATTGGAACACAGGCTGCCTCCCACCAGCATCCTGGCTTTTATCGCTCACTGTGCCATGCTGGTACTGAGCAGCCTCCACGTCCAGAAACTGTGCTGAATAAAGGACATCTTGCCTCAAGGAGCTCGCAGCCAAACTGGGGAGGCAAATCCATCAGGGGACAAGTGTGATACAGTAGCTGTCATTACACAGACAAAATTATGTAGGCATATAGAAAACTGTGCATGGACTGAAATCCTCAGCTCCATTTAACCCTCTGGAGTTATCCAAAGGCCACGTCCACCTACTTGCAAGCAGATCACCTCTGACCTAGTGCCTGCCACTTCTTCATAAGACTGGATGTAGGAGAAGGCCCTTCTGGGTGAAATGTGGAAGCAGCAGGTCATCTCTGCTCTTATACTTTGAACAAGTTGTCCTTGATGTTTGCTGAAAAAGCAAAAGATAAGGCAGCGTGGCTTCTGTCCACCTCCCAACCTAACTCTTCTTTACAACTTACTTAAAAGAGGGCACTTGGGGATGTTCCTAGGACTTCCTCCAAGCAAATACACTGGTACAGCCAGTGCTGGAAGAGGCATCACTCCAAATATGAATTCAATATTAAAAGGAAAGGTGCTTCTTAACTCTCCATCCAATGCAAAATTATATTCCAAACTACAAGGACTTTACTGGGATTTTAATTTTTTTCTTTCTTTCTTTTTTTTTAATGCAATACATTTCCACTAAATTGGCTGCCCCTGAATTAAAGAGAGGATGGCTGGAATGTGCAGTTTCCTCCTTCCTTCATTCATCCTCTTCTCTCATTTCTCAACCCTCCATTTCAGCCTTTCTACTAGAAAAGCCCAGGTCAGGAATTCTGTCTGCCAAGACCCAGAGCAGAGTGAACTCCTTCTCAAAGAACCCACGGCCTGTGGCCTGAGCAGCAGCCTGCAGGGAAAAGGGTGGGGGCAGGAAGAGGGCCTGGGAAATGTAGCAGAAAAGTGTGTTAGGAAGGCGTCTTTAGAGTTCTCTTCGAAGCTAAAGTGCTGGACATTGACTGTCAGAGCCCAACCAGGTTTTCTTTCCCTAAGGGCACCTTTTCTCATCTAGAGAAATATTAAGTTCATTTCGACACTGCTCTCCTGGAATTCACAACTGATATCAGCTCAGGGAACGGCGTAAACCCAGGACAGATCCCTCCTCCACAGGGTCTTCCCAGGCCCCTCTGCAGGCAGGATGCATCTTGCTCTGTTCCCCCAGCACGGACTCCTGCACCTTCCTCAGCCCTCAAGGTGCCCCTACCACCCACCCTGCATTTCCACACTGGGGTGTTCTCCTGGTTGGATTACAGAAGTCTGATCATCAAGAATATATAGTCAATAGCACTGTAATACCTGTGCATGGTGACAGATGGTAATTAGATTTGTTGCGGTGATCATTTTGCAATGTATAGCGATATCGAATCACTACGTTGTGCACCAGGAACGAACACAGTGTTGTAGGTCAATTTTACTTTAAAAGGAACAACGAACCAAACGAACGAACCCACAGGAAAAGCAGTCAGATTTATAGTTACCAGAGGCAGGGGCTGGGGGCACAGGGAACTGAAAAGGTTCTCAAAAGGTACAAACTTCCATATTATGAGATAAATAAGTACTGGGATGTCATGTACAACAGGATTACTAGAATTAATACTGCTGGATGTTATATATGACAATTGTTAAGAGAGTAAATGCTAAGAGTTCTGGTCACAGGGAATTTTTTTTAATTTTTATCTATATAAGATGATGGCTGTTCACCAAATTTATTGTGGTCATCATTTCATTATGCATGTAAGCCACATCACTATGCTGTACACCTTAAACTTATACAGGGCTGTATGTTAATTATATCTCAGTAAAACTGGGGGGAAAAGAACCGTGCCTCATTCATTTAGAATTCCCTAGGGTCAACAGAGTGGGAAGGGCGTGGATTTGAGGTTAAACACACCTAGTTTAAACTCTGGCGCTTACATTCAATAGGTGAGTGACTAACTTGGGCTATTTAACCTCTCAGCGGTTCCATTTCCTGACCAGTACAAGGAGAGAGAGTAATATACGCCTAACCAAGGTACTCTGATCACTGAAAGAAAAATTAAAGTAACTCATATTTTGAAAGGTTGCTATGGGCTGGGCACTGTTCTGAGCCATGTGCAGGCATTATTTTCTTTAATCTTTGTAACACACCATCAGGTAGATCCTCGTCTGAGCTCTATTTCGTAGATATGGAAATTGAGGCTTAGAGAAGTTAAATGACTTGCCTAAGGTGCTTAACCTGGAAGACACATAATAATCATAATACTGACAATAGCTATGCTTTATGGTAGGGTGACTATGCCAGAGAAGTGCTGACAATTTTACCTCTGCTGTCTCATGTGTTCCACATGTTTTCAACTGAGGAAACTGTGTCTTAAAATGATGAAGTAACTTTCTGTGGCTATTCAATCATTATGTGTAACAGAGCAGAGATGTAACCCCAGATCTCTGAGTCAGATCCTGTGAGCTTAACCATTACTAACTGCCTAGAGATGGCAGTTTCACTATACAGTAGCCCCCTTCAAACACATTAGAGGGCTGAGGGAGAGAATACAGGTTTCAAGTCTTACGCACAGTGGATTTAATTTTCTTTTTAGTTTCCTCATGGAGAAGGGTCTAAAAGGGGGACAGCGAGGAAGATTTGGGTGTGCAGTACTCAGTCTCAATTGTTCAGCTCTTGAAATGAAGGCCAGCTCACCATCTCCTTTATTTGGGAACCAAAATCCACATTTGGGAACCAAAATCTGCATTCATTGCAGACTCTCAAGGCACTAGAATCCATAGCCACATTTTTAAAAAATGGATTCAGAGCATTTCTTTTCCAAGATTCTTTGCCAAAACAGTGGTAGTGATACAAACAACTAGTAAGAGAGAGTTGATTAAATATGATCAACTTGATATAACATCATGCAGCTATGAAAACAGTAATTATGACCATTAGGAAAAAGCACAGGAGAATGCTTAGAATGTTTACCATATGATGTTACCTGATAAATAACTATGTCATGTGCACCTTATGACTGCATCTATTTAAAATATGAATATATATGAAAGATAAAAGCAGAAGTTAATGTAAAATGAATTATATGTTACTTATGATGGTAGGATTCTAGGTGATGTTCTATAGATTTTTTAAAATATCCTATTGTTTTGACAGTAAAACATCAGAATTAAACGTCAAAATATACTCTGGACACTGCCTCAAGAGGAGCTCCATGGAACAACAGGCAATGACTATGCACACATATATTTCCTTGCCATTATTTCCCTGCCCCATAGACACAAGGAAAACCAACAAAGAAAATCAGCACACATAGTAATAAGTTGCTCTGTGGCCCACATGACATATCTATATACTATTTTTCATCTGATGCTTTAATAAGGCAGGAATATGCTATATATCCTATCAACACTACTTTTCAAGTGAAATACAGAATATTCTGGAACCTCTTGCTCACTGAGATGGGGAGGTAAAACGATGGGTCCATGACTTGAACCAGACTCTTCACAGACAGCCCAGGGTTCTTCTCCCTATACCAAGCATTCTTTATACCCCAATGATTGCAAATAGCAGCTTGTGCATGTGGGGAGTGTACGGTCAATATACCAATTCTCTGAAGGTTACAGGAACTATGCTTCGTGTTTTACTTTTGATACTGTCCGTTTTGGTTGGATGTGTAAATGATGTTACAAGACTGAAAGAAAAATGACATTGGAAATGGGAGAGATGTTCGGGGCAGAAATGATTTCCTTATTTACTTAGGCCTTTTTACTGAAACCACTTCTGAGCTGGCACCAGGAGAACCAAAGAGGGTGCCTAGTTGTCACTTCCCTTCCTTTCTGCTGTACGTGCATCTACAGCCATCCTGTGTTCCTTTAAGCCCCACTCCCCTTTTGCCAATGTCCTCTCCTATTCCCCTTTCAGCCTCCAGTCTCTGAGTTAAGGAGGTGAGGGGTTGTCTTGGTGCTTCCTCCCAGGCTGACTCAGAGCTTTAGATCTCTCTGCAAAATTAAAGGCTTAACTTCTGTGTCAGAAAGCAGGACTGGGGAAAGCATTTGGGAAATCATAAATTTACACGGTTCTGTTCAACAGCCAAGACATCACTGCTCTCACCCATACTGTCGGTGCACTTCTGGTCCCTAACACCAAAGGACCACGTGAGGATGAGGGGCACGGCTGTTCCGTGCAGAGCCCTAGGGCAGACAACCTGAGAGGGAGGCTCTAGGCTTGATGTCTTCAGAGCTTCACTGAGAGTAAAAGTGGATGTTCTATGTGATGGGGTCAACAGTGCATGCTACATGCTTCTCCCTGCCAGTACTGCATGCAAGAGGCTGTGTGTGTGTGTGTGTGTGTGTGTCTGTGTGAATAATTCCAGGCCTTTTGAAATGTATCAAAAAGCTATGTCCACAATAACCTGGGATCTAATTTCCTGTCCCAGCCTCTCTGTTTAATAAAGGAAGAGGCTGCCTATCTCACAGCACTTTTCCGTTTATTCAAGTTAAGCCTCCCCTCCTGCCTTGGTTGTAGGTCATGATCTTGGCCACTCCCTGCAGACTGAAAAGGTTGACTCCTAGATCTACATGTGACCTGCTCAATTCTAGAGAGACTGTCTGAAATACTTCACCGTGGTTAAGTTTCCACGTCGTTTATCACTGACATTGTCTCACGCATGAAAGTGCAAGGAGATTTAAGGAGCTGGCATCTGCTCACGGGGTCTCCTTTACTGGAAAGGTCCCTGACATGCTACTTAACTAACCCTGCCACCGAAACATAACTCCTCTCCCCACAGAATAGCATAACCCTGATCAAGTGGGGAGCTTTACTCAGAACTCGTAAGTCCTCTTGTACTAAAATGTGCATGACACCCAGGGGGTGAGGTCACCACCTGTCTTTGCACTCCAAATCCCAGGTCTCAAAAACAGCCGGAAAGAGCCTGGTTTTGTAAGAACATGTTGCCTGAATAACCAAGAAATCCTCTGACACCACCTAGAAGATAAATCAAGAAAGCGTCACTTCTTTGTGTTTGAAGAGAACTGGGTTTTGTTTTGTTTTGGCCTCATTTGGATGTTTGCTTTTTTGATTTACTTTCATGTTTCAAACCCACCACTTAATTTTACTCTATTAAAACTGAAAAACTATTAAAAGCCAGATAAAATCTTGATGAGTTTATAGCTGGTTTTACTGGATTCCTCATTCTCAAAATAGAATTTCTAGTTTCACAAAAACAAGTGACTAGAAGCAGCATTCTCTGGTAAGGGAGTCAATATTTAGGATTGTACGAATGCAAGGAGTCCAACTGAGTTTCCAAAATCACAAGTCACTCAGAATCAAACATTTTCTCCAGAAATGCAGACACTATATTCTGAAATGTTAATACTCTGTTCAGTCAACAGAATGTCCTCCCATAGGTTCTACAGCCTCCTTCCTGAGTTTGAAAGACCTAGTGTAGATCTACACTGTTATATAGGCACTCCGAGCACGAGCCCCAACACACACACACACACACACACACACACACACACACACACGGTTTTTGATATGGGGTCCTGCATTGCCTCAGTTAAAGAGATTTATTTATTCGAATATTAGTATTCTCTGAAGTTATGATTAGTCCTTGAGAAAGAGCAACTCTCTCTGGAAGAACATGTATTAAACTAGTAGGACCTCTGCTTATACCTAAAGATAAAGCTTCTGTGACATTTATATATTAGACTTACTGAATTATTTTTAAACTTTTTGACAATTATAAGTGAAGATATATCCCATTTAATCTATTTGTATCTTAGCTACAGAAAAGAACTAATGAGCCATTATTCAATTTTACCATATAACTTGGATTTGTATTGCTGTTTCACTGTGGATCTGCTCATTCATTTCTTTACTGTGTAAACATATGACCTGTCCATTTCTACAAATCAGGGCCTACTTACTTGTAAGCTAAATAGGTTGCAATGTGTTCAGTTAATTGCAAGTTTCTAGAGAGTGCAAATATCTAATAATGCCTCTTACCCCGGGTTGGAATTAGTGATAAAATTCCATGATTGGAGAAAATGCTTTTGGGCAAAGAAGTCCCCTTGTTAAAATGGAAATTCTCCTGGAAGACACAGTACAAGGAGTCATCATCTGGCATTTACTACTGAGAAATTTTTGTTTGACATCCTTTATTATATGACAGATGTTATATGGACCAAGTAGGAAAGGGAACAATAGGTCTGGAGTATAGGCATTACATGAAGGGCCTAGATGTCATGAGGGCAACAGTCACTCAAGGAAAATAGGTAGAGAAAAGAGGAGGTAGAATGATGCCAAAAATCATTGATTTTCTTCTTTGCCTGTTGGCCATATTCCAAACCTGCTACCATGAGCTAGGTCAGAAAAGGAGGGTTACCACATGGATTGCTATGATATTGCCAAAGAAAAGTTGTACCATACAGAGTACCAAACAGACAAGAAAGACTTTGTTTAAGACTATTGTAGAAGGGGAGAGAGACTGAACTCAACTCCACTGAAACAAAATTTTTCAATGTCAAATGGTAGGAGGTTTTTTTTGTTTTGTTTTTATAAATTTATTTTATTTATTTATTCATGCATTCATTCATTCATTTTGGCTGCATTGGGTCTTCGTTGCTTTCTCTAGTTGTGGCAAGGGGGAGCTACTCTTTGTTGTGGTACGCAGGCTTCTCATTGCGGTGGCTTCTCTTGTTATGGAGCACGGGCTCTAGGCGCATGGACTTCAGTAGTTGTGGAACGCAGGCTCAGTAGTTGTGGCTCGCGGGCTCTAGAGCGCAGGCTCAGTTGTGGTGCACGGGCTTAGTTGCTCTGAGGCATGTGGGATCTTCTCAGACCAGGGCTCGAACACGTGTCCCCTGCACTGGCAGGCGGATTCTTAACCACCGTGCCACCAGGGAAGTCCCTCGTAGAAGGTTTTTAAGCACTGGGGTGAGCTAGTAAAAAAGTACTAGAGGAAGTTAAGACAGGGGTTGGCCAATCTGATTAAGCCATCTGTGTTTGCTAATTGTCCCTTATCAAAGTTAGGCTCCTACCCTCCCACAGAGTCTGGAAGACAGGCCCTATCTTTCTTGATAATTACATTTCAAAGGGATGGCTAACAGGTCCTTGAGAAAGATATTCTTGGGTTGTAGACTAAAATTTACATCTCAAAGGGGCAGATTAAAAAATTTAACATCCTCTTTCCAAAGTAAGTGCTCTAAGCAAAGAGAGGTTGGGGCCTATAGTCTAAAGTTTAGGGAAGCTAAGGGGAGCACTAAGTCTATCTTGGCCCATGTAGGCCCTTCATATTTATTTTCTCCTTTTTAAAGGTTATGTTGCTATTTTTATTCATTTGCTTTCCAAATAAATTTTAGAACCAGCTTGTCACCACCCCCTCAAAAAAAAAACAAGAAAAAAACCACAACTGCTTTGGTTTTAATTGGATTTCACTGAATATATAGATCAATTTGTAGTAAATTAATATCTTTATTATATAAAGTATTTCAGTTCATGAATATGAAATAGTCTTCCATTCATCTAGGTCTTTATTTTCTCTGAATAATGTTTTAAGACAGGGGTTGGCCAATCTGATTAAGCCATCTGTGTTTGCTAATTGTCCCTTATCAAAGTTAGGCTCCTACCCTCCCACAGAGACTGGGAGACAGGGATGCTGGCTTTCTTCATGATAACATTTCAAAGGATGTCTCCCAGGTCTTTGAGAAAGTCATTCCTGGGTTGTAAAATTGGCGAGAGGCTAGGAGAATATTTACATCTCAAAGGAGCAGAGAAATAATTTACAATTGCAGTTTTTCTAAACTACATGCTCTAAGAAAAGGGAGATGGGGGGTGGTCTAAAGTGCAGCCAAGCTGAAGGAAATCTTAAGGCCATCTTGGTCAATGTATAGTAGTAATACTGGTGAACATATGATAAGCACTTACTAAGTTCTAGGTTCTTTACAAGAACTACCTCATTTAATAGCAATGCTTTATTTTCCTCATTCACAGATGAGGAAAGTAAAGCAAAGAGAGTCTAGGTTACTGCCCATGGTGATATAGAGCCCAGGCAGTCTGGCTTTGGAGTCTCCAAACTGCACCACTGTACCTCGCTTCCTTGCTGCTGGTATGTTAGATAGCCAAGCCTTGCACCTCACTGTCTGACCTTCAAATGAATCCTGCAGCAAAGGCACCCAAAGTTGAGCCACAGGGAGTACTCAACCTGTGCAGTTCCCTCCCCCTGCGTGGAGACAGAACTTGAGACAGCTTCTAGATGATAGAATATAGCAAAGGTGATGGGCTAGTCCCACACAGTTATACTATATTATATACCACTCTGTCTTAGCAGTCTGGACTGAGAGATTCTCCTACTGGGTTTGAAGAAGTGAGCTGCCATATTATGAGAGGGCTGTGGCCACAAAGTGAGGAACTGTAGACAGCCTCTCGAACTGACAGCAGCCCCCAGGTGACGGCCAGCAAGACAATGGGGACCTCAGTCAAATTCTGGTCTGAATTCTGCCAACAATCACACTGGACGAGAACTTTGAGTAACAAATGAGAACAGGGCCTGGCGGACACCTTGATTTCAGCCTGCCCAGACTCCTGACTCGTGTTTTAAGTTGCCGAGTAATTTGCTAACGGTCCTGTTGCCTTGGCCAGTGATCTGCTTCTTGTTTATTGCAACAACCTTTGAGCTCTTTCGGTCTTCAGTTTTGCTTTCCCCCATATTTGCCTGCCACGGGTATCTTTTGAAAATGTGTATCTTGATATGTAATTCTTCAATTCGTCAAGCGCTGTATTAACATCTAAAAATCTACAGGATGAAGCTCATGGGATATTGTGAAAAGCCTTCCCCAGTCTGGTTCCAAATTACCATATGTTCTCATCTCTTGCCACCTTCTTCATGCACTGTTCATTCATCCGTTTTTCTCAATCAACCTACAGTTACCTTATGCCTACCTTTTATCAGAAAGTGTTCTAGGCACTGTGTACATGAAATATACGAAACCTAAATGATAGCATTTCTTCCAATACAGGCCTCTAATATCATTGAAGAGACAGACAACTTAATCAACTAACAATTCAACACAAAAAGGCCATGCCTTGAAGAAATCAAAAGGTACAATTCCACCTCCACCAGTTACTGTTTCTGTGAAGTTGGAGAAGTCATCATTTGTCTCTGAACTTTAGTGTTCTCACTTGTAAATATTGGAAATAACACCTAATATACCACAGCATCATTGAGAGGGATTAAACTTGATGATACAAATAAAGCTATTATCATAGTGCTGAATACAATACATGTATAGAGATGTTATGCATAACCACATATGTGTGTTACATATGTATGTATGCTGGGAGAATCTGTTTAGCAGAGTGAATAATTTAATGGTTTTTGCTCCATGAACTGTGCTCTTACTGTTTAAAATCAATCAAACATTGATTGATTGGCCTTCTAGTTGAAAACAGCATTGAGAAAGCAGCCTCTCATACCACTTTAGAACATATACAAGTGGTATCAGATACAGTATTTCTTACAAATATCTTGAAGTCTTACTGAAAGGGTATTTAAAATGAATAAAATAGTGATTACTAATTTATGCACAAAAAAGTACTCATTTTAGAATACAGGTAATTCATTCAAAAGACACAAGGTCACCAACTTTTTTTTTTCTAAAACACACTTCTAAATGTGTCTAGTTTTCGCACATAATTTACTCATTTCAATTAACATATATTTCTTGAATGCCTACTAAATGTGATGTACTATTCCTGGGCACCTGGGATATAAAAAAGACATGATCCCAGCCTGGTGAAACTTCTGTCACAGCAGAGGAAAACAAACAATATGTAAGACATATAACAAAAGTTATATAATTATATAATGATAAATTCCATGTAAAAGAAAATCTAGATCAGGTAAGGAGGAGCTAGAGATGGGGACTGCAGTATTAAATACAGGAGTCAGGGTGACCCTTTAAAGAAGATGACAGTGGAAAAAACTTAAAGATGGCAAGAGACAGGCAGTTAGATATCTGGGAGAAGAGCTTTCCTGGCAGAGGAAAGAGCAAGAGCAAAGGCCCTGAGGCAGGAATGTGTCTGGCATGTTTAAGAAATACCAGGAGTCTAGTGGGGTTCAAACAGCATGACTAAAGCGTAAGAAATAATAGAAGAGGTAACAGAGCCAGATGATGTAGGGAACCCCCTTTGTAATGGAAAGTCATCAGGGATTTGAGCTTATCACAATCTGACAAACGTTTTAATTTTTTCTTAGAGAGACTGTATAAGCATGCTGTAGTAATCCAAGTGAGAAATGATGGTGACACACTGTGCAATGTTCCCTATCTCGGGGAAACTTCCTACACTTCATCATTAAGCAACATATTTCCTGTAGATTGTTTGAAACCTAACAGTCTAACAGTAGATTCTACTGTTGTTCATTTTAGCCGTAAATTCCATTCCTAATTCCCTATTTTAAAAATCATGTGTAAAGTTTATAATATGCCTCTTTTCATTCAGTATGAATTGTCTTTTGTTTATTTAAGTATAATGAATTACGTTGACTGATTTTCTAATATTAAAATAATCTTGCATGCCTATGGCAAATTCTCATGAAGTTTTCTTTCTTTGATTCTTGGTTACTTCTGTGTGCTGAGTTTTTTCATTAAAAAAATTATTTGGAGTAATTATTTCAGTCCTAGAACAAAGGTTTTTTTCAAAGAAATTCTGTTTGCTTGCTAACATTTGATATTGTCAAGTTTCTGATTTTTTTGCCATTAATATAGTTAATATAGTTAATAGTAAGGTGGCCTCACATTATTGACATAAAATCTGTTTTGTCATACTTTATTAATTAGGATACCACTGAAGTCAATTCCTTGGTATTTATTTCAGACTTTCGGATCTATAACCAAAAGTGAAATTGGTCTATTTTTTTTCTTCTACTAACCTTTTTATTTTCTTAAATAAATTATATATTTATTATAGGAAACTTTTTAATTGATTCATTATTTCTCTTTTATTTTTCCTGACTTCTATTGGACTAATAAAGATTTCTAGATTCCATTTTTCTCTACTGATTTGAAACTGTAAATTACATTACTGATCTTCAAATACTTTGCCCAAATTTAACACATTTTTCTACTAAAGCTAAAGCTATTCACTGTTTCCTCCCTTGCAAAACTTATCAAAAATCTTAGCATGCCTTAAAAATTCATAGCACTCCCATTATGTTATTGCTGTCTATATTTTTAGTTTTACCTTCTGAAATACAAAAAAATATTTTTCACTTACAGACATAATTTTATTTTTTCCGTGCTTGCTTTTTTCCCCCTTCCATGCTCTGAGTTCACATCTCCTCTACCTGAAGTGCATATTGTAATAAATCTTTTGATATTATCCTGTAAGTGGTAACAGTTTTTGTGTAACTGAAAAATGTCTTTACTTTACCCTCACTCAGGAATGGAGATTTAGCTGAGTGTAAAAGTCAAGGTTAACAGTGAGTTTCCCTCAGGATTCTGAATATATGATTCTATTGTCTTCTGGAAATTCTTCTGGGTGATATCTGTTCACAGTCAAATTACAATCTATGTGTAGATAATCTATATTTTCTCTCTGCTAGCTTTTAAGCTTTTTCACTTTCTCTTTAATGTTTTTCAATTTCAGGCCTAAATGTCCCAGCGTGAATTTGTTTTTGTTCTTCCAATATGGCATCTGTTGTGTATTTTCTGACTAAGGACTCAGACTTTCTTAAAATCTGAAAAATCTCACCTATTATGTCTTTATATATTGCTTCTCTACCATTCCATCTATCTTTTCTTCCAGAATTCCTGCTAAACGTATGGTGGGGCTTATCAATCTACCATCCACTTAATAATTTTCCAGTTTTCACTTTTTTCCTGTTGCTGCTTGATTTGGGGTGAATTCTGCAGTATAGTCTTCAAATGACTCTTGTTCCTTTGGGTCCATTCCATGTATCCTCTAATCTATTATATTCTTTCATTTCAATTTTCATAAATTCCAAGGTTTCAGTTTGACTACGTTTTCTTCCAGTTTTTTATTATAATCTCTTCATTTTCATGGGTGTTATCAAATTATTTATCTTTTGACATCCTAAACATACTTGCATTAATTATTTAAAATAATATTAAATTCATTTCATAAGAATGAATTGACATAGGAATTATGAGTAATGTTAGCCTTCTTTCATAACACGTGACTTCTTCATGTGGTTGAGAGTGGTATTTGCAGTCTCATTTGAGTTACAGGGACCTTCCCCCTCTGGACTCAGTCTTCTCAATGTAGACAGTCAGAGTTTGCTTCTTGCCTGGCCCAAGAACTAGGTTTTAAATGGCATGAGAGGGCTTTGCCTCAGTGATTCTTGAGTGTTACAGATTGAGCTGGTAGCTTTGCTGGTTTTCTTGTCGTGAGGTTCTTTCTTTTTCCCTCTTACCTCTAGCTCTCAGCTTCCTCTAAAGCCATGGATCAAGCAGATTTTCTGCAAAAGATTTCTTCAGCCTCCCTTTACTGACTGGGAAGGAGACACTGAGCCTGCCTCCTACCTCCAATATAATATGGAACACTTTTCTCCACGGTTACTCCTCTGAGCTGAACGTCCATCTACCACATCTCGCTTCCTCATCAGCTTGGAGGACTATGGCCTCAAGCTGTAAAAGGCCCATGTTCTGGTCAAAAACAACTGGAAAAAGCTAGATAAAATTTTTAAAACTTCGTTTGAGACTCTGGAGGTATAAGGAGGCTGGTTGGACTTGCAAAGCATGATCCTACAGAAAAGGAGGCACATTTAAGTGAGCACAACTTTCTGGAAGCCATGTTTACCCCTGGGGATTTGTCTATTCTTGGCACAGGAGGTGAAGCTGAGATACTTGGCAGAGACTCACTGCTACAAAACAGAAAACTAGCAAAGATATTTAATATCTCGTGAGGCTGAGGATTTTTTTAAAAAATAGGAATTTTTGCAGCTGCCAAGGCAATCAAGTCTGGAGGAAATAAGATCCATGAGAGAAGAGAGAGAGGGAAGTAAACTGGACACTCAGTGGTGTAGACCACGGTTTCTCAGCCTCCACACTACTGATGTGTTGGGTCAGATAATTCGTTATCATGGAAGGCTGTCCTGTGCGCTGTAGAATATTTAGCAGCATCCCTGGCCTCTACCCACTAGATGTCAGTAGGAACCCACCCCTACCCCCACACCTAGAGTTGTGAACCAAAAACGTCTTCAGATACTGTCCAATATCTGCTGAGGAGCAAAATCACCCTGATTGATAACCAAAAGTTTAGACTCTTCAAATATTTGCCAAATCCTTAAAGCATACAGAGTAAGAGGCTAAGAAACCAAGCAGGAAAAAAGCAAGCTGAATAACAGAGCAAAATGTTTCAGTCACAAGGTACAGAGGAGATAAAAACTAGTTTCCTAGGGGGAGGGATCCTAGTAAACAGTCCAGTCACTAAACTGGTGCCTCTGGAGAGCTTTACATTACAAGTTGGATGGTCCATTCTAGTCTGATCCCAGCAACAGTGGCAACACAGCCCTTAATGAGCTCAAGTCCTGATTAGAGGTAATCTGCTCTATGATAGTTGTCTGCCACACAACAAGGAAATCATCACCAGAGGAAGATAACATCAGCCAGAAACACTGTTAACTTTTTTAACACACAATGTCTTGTGCTCAACCAAAACTTTCCATGCATAACATGAAGTAGGACCAACCAACTGAAAATAAAACAGATAATAAAATGGATCCATAGGTGACCAAGGTATTGAGATTATCAAATATGGACTTTAAAATAAATATTATTCAATATTATTCTATATTGTAAAGTCAAAAAAATAAATGAAAAGTTTGAAAATATAAAGCTTAAATATTCAAATAAATCTTCAAATGTAACTTTTAGAACTAAAATATATAAATGCTAATGAGAAATCAGAGGAGGGGTTTAATAGTAGATATGACGATTCTAGGCACATGGCCCCTCATCACTCATACCACTGCTTCCCTTGTCACATCTTCTTTGGTTCTCATACTTATAAGTATCCTCGTGAATACATTGGGCCCATGAAGGATACCCTCCCATCTCAAGCTCCTTAATCTAATCATATCTGCAAAATTTAACAAGATTTTGTTAAATTTAAGAAAAATGTGCAAAACTATACATTGAAAACTACAAAACATTGTTGAGAGAAATTAAGGCTTCAAAAAAAATGGAGATATATACCATGTTCATGGATCAGACGACTCAATATCTTTAAGCTGTCAATTCTCCCTAAATTGGTCTAGGGTTTTTTGGTTTTGTTTGATTGTTTTCTTTTTGTGTGTGTGGAAATTAACATGTGGATTCTAACATTTCTATAGTAATGCAAAGAACCTAGAATTGTCAAAACAATTTTGAAAAATAGCAAGATTGAAGGACCTGATTTCAAAAATTTCCATAAAGTTAATATAATGAAGAGAGTGTTGTACTTGTGTGATTATATGTATATAATCCCCGGAAGAGAACAGAGAGTCCAGAAATGGAGTGACACTTATATAGTCAATAAATTTTTAACAAAGGTACCAAGTTAATTCTGTGGGGGAAATAATTCTAAAGCAATTAGATATGCACAAAAAATGAAACTTGACTGTTATTTCACATAATACACAAACATTAGCCTGATGTGGATTATAGACCTAAAAGTAAGAGCTAAAACTATAATGTTCTAGAGAACACATAGTAGAAAATCTTTGTAACCTTTCTAGGAAAAGTTTTCTTAGCACAGAAAAGGAACAAAACACACACACAAAAATGATAAATTAGATTTTATCAAAATGAAAAACTTCTGCTTTTCAAAAGACACTTTTAAGAAAATAAAGACAAGTCACAGATTAGAAGAAAATATTTCACAAGACAGACTTCACATAGTACTGTATACAGAATATGTAAAAAACTCTTTCAACTCAATAATAAAAATCCAAATAATTCAATTTTTTAAATAAGCAAAAGATTTGAACAGAAACTTTACCAAAGATATATGAATGATAAATAAGCACTTGATATGTAATGTCATTAGTCTCCAGGAATACACAGATTTAAAACTACAATGAGATATTACTATACACCCACTAAAGTAGGTAAAATTATGAAGACTAACAATAGCAGGTGCTAGGAAAGATTTGGAGAGACTAAAACTCTCATATATTGCTGATGGGGATGCAAATAATAACAATCACATTGGAAAGTAGTTCAGCAATTCTTACCTATTTACATATACTTTTACCATATGACTCAGATTTACCTGTAGGTATTTAAACAAATAAACAAATACATATGCCCACAGAAAGATTTTTACTAGAATGTTTATAGCAGTTTGTCTCTGAATAACCAAAAAGTTAGAAACAACCTATATATATATATATATATATATATATATATATATATATATATATATATATATACATCTACTGGTGAGTTAGGAGATTGTGTCATATGCATACAATGAATACTACTCAGTAATGAAAAGGAACAAGTTATTAAGTTATTTAAACATGTGACAATCACGATGAATCAATCACAAAATAATATACTGAGTCGAAGACATGAGACACAAATGATTACTTACTGTCTGATTCAATTTTCATAAAATTTTAGAAAAGTCAAAACTATAGGAACAGGAAATATATTTGCCTGGGGTCCTGTGGGTGCTTTTGACTACACAGGGTCAGATGGGTGATAAAAATATTCTCTCTCTCTCTCTCTCTCTGTCTATATATATATATATCTCCTGTTTATGAGTGGTTACATGATTATATATCATTATCAAAGCTAATCAAATTGTATGTTTTAATATGGTAAATTTTGTTATATGTAAATTGTATGTTAATTTTTTTTAATGGAGAGGAAGTAGGTAGGGATCAATATGGTAGAGCCCAATGCTAGTCTTAAAATCCAGACAGATGAGCTTGAACTTGGTATGAACTTGAAAAATATCCATACAAGATTAATACATTTGTGTGTCATAAATAGATGATGCTTCTGAGGTTTACAAAGAATTTGGATTTCTTTCTAGACAAGTGCTTTCTTCTTTTCTAGTTGTGAGAAGTCCTAGGAAATTCCTTAGTAAAAGGAGTTATAAAAATATATTTATTCTACTTATATAGTAAAACTCTGGTTGGTAACTCAGAGGGATGGAAGCAGGTGGAGGTAACTTTCCAAGGCTAGTCGTGAGTTAATCGATTCCATTAAAGGTGATGTAAGTTGTCTAAATTTTTTCATCTGACACTCAAATCAAACAAGAGTGAAAGGAAAATGAACCAGCAAATATAATAAATATCCTCTGACCTAGTAGTCTGAAACAAAAATTAAGTGAAAAATTTCAGCCCTGTGTATTACCCTTAAGAGAATCTACCTGCTGTAGAATAATAAGGGTTCTGATCATGCCAGATCAGATGCAAGCACAATTTGCAGGTGTGCAGTTTCTCTCTTGAAAGAAGTTGTTAAACAATGAAGGGCATGTCAGAATCACTATCCTGCTTTTCAGAACACCAAGGAGTTCACCAGGAGGAAAGCAGCACATGCATATCATATCAGCCCAACCTAGAGCAAAATTTCATTAAATATTCAGCATCACAAGGAACTCCTTGTTTTACATATAGGATTTGATCCCCTTTGGGACTGAGGTGGTGTGAAATCCTTGTTACACAGCACCACTGGGGATTGGAAGGCCCTGGCTAATTCTTGTTGACACAGAAGCACTGTGCAAATGACACATGGATCAGCAACTACAAAGAACTTAGATTACATTAAACAGTGTATCTTTATAAGAATTTTATCCAAAATCCTACTAAGTGGCTGGGAGAAATTATTTACTGCATACACAGTAGACACAGAACAGAGTTAAAAATCTTTAATATAGCATGAAACCTCTATGAATAAATAACAGGCACAAAGAAATTCTAAGAAATGATGAATATGTATAAAATGATATTCTACCTCACTGGTCATCTTTTAAATGCAAATTAAAATAAAAATTAATTTTTTAATCCATAAAATTGACCCAGAAGAAAAGTTGAGGTTTAAAATGTCCAGTGTGGCCAATGGTAGGGAAATGTTCCACTGATCATGGAAGGCATTTTGGCAAGATCTATCAAAAGGTTAAAAAGGTTAAAGCACATTTGCTCGGATCCATCAATTCTTCTTCTAAGAATTAGTTCTACATAAATATTGACTCGTGTGCAAAGATATTTTTTGCAGCAGTGTTTGAAAGGGAAATATTGGAAACAATTTTAATATCCATTGACAGAAAAGCGGAAATTTAATTTATGCTTCACCCACACTACAGAATGCTTTGCTGCTTTGCAAAAATAAATCTATTGCAAGACACCTAGTGTATATTTTTAAGTGGAAAGACCAAAACATAATCCCATTTTCTAAATTTTAATTCTGTATAATTCTGTTGACTATTTTATGATAATCATGTTTTACTTTTCTACTGTTTTAAATTCAAAGAAAAAAGAAAGGGAGGAAAAAAATTACTTGACATAATTTGACGAAAAGACGACTTTCTTGCTTTCTCTCTTTTTCTTTGTTTCTTAGTCCTTTTACCTCTCTTTCTCTCCCTCTCTTCTTTCAACATTTATCAGATGGCTTCTGTAAACCAGGTGTTGTTTTAGGCAGTGAGGTCATATATGTTTAGTGTATATTGGGAAGATATGAAAACAAACAATTACAGTAGATTACTGTAGTGCCATAGTTGAGATTACGTACAAAGCCTGGTATGAGCCAGACAAGTTGCATACTTAAGTTTGACTGACAAGGAAAGGAAAGGGATCAGAGAGAAGGCAACAAGGATGAAAGAGAGAAAAGAAGTTTTACTGATAAATTATTAGAAAAAAGGTGCTTCGTGCAGAAGAAAACAGAAGTTAGTACCAAACAATCAAGCCTTCCTGATACCATGTGAGTACAGGTGAAAGAGAAAGAAAACAATTCTCTATAAATTCAGATGAATGCTATCAGAATTCAATACATGGAGTGCTAAAAATCTGACCCCACAGTTGGCAAGCACGTGAATTATTTTCAATTTCCCACTATGAATATCCTAAATATCCTAAATATATCCTAAATATCCTAAATATATCCTAAATATCCTAAATATTTTCCCCCAGAGTAATGAGATGCCTCAAGATGTGTTTTTATCTATATCTGTTTGTGAAATCTTTCACAAACCTTTTACAATTTATAAGCCATCATGAACCACATGGCTTAATAAGGTGGCCATCAATTATGGAGGTCCCCTAATTCATAATACATGCTAGCCACAGCAACTACATGATCTCAAAAGAAGAACAGAAGAATTCTCTGAAGAAGACGTTATTTTCCCTACTTACAGATGAGAAAAAGAAGAGATGTTAAGTACTTTGTCCAACGTGAAACCATTCATGGTCTGAACTAAACTACTTGTGTGCTTCTCTGCCGGCCCTGCCCCACCACAAATTCTTTGAAGAGCAATGTGGTGTCTTTTTCTGCTTGTGAGGACAGGGACCATGTCCAAGATGTTTAATAGCACAAAGGAGAAAAACAATTCTTTATTGAGTAAATTGATATAAAGTATCACAGCAGCAATGGCCACTGCTCACCAGTTAAGCCTACATTTATATTAGAACGGTTTTAAAATTATTTCCCTGCTCAAATGTGGATGGAGTCCTTATATTAAAAATGAATTTATAAAAATGAGTTTTGGGGGGCTTCCCTGGTGGCGCAGTGGTTGGGAGTCCGCCTGCCGATGCAGGGGACGCTGGTTCGTGCCCCGGTCCGGGAAGATCCCATATGCCGCGGAGCGGCTGGGCCCGTGAGCCATGGCCGCTGAGCCTGCGCGTCCGGAGCCTGTGCTCCACAGCGGGAGAGGCCGCAGCAGTGAGAGGCCCGCATACCGCAAAACAAACAAACAAACAAACAAACAAAGAAACAAACAAAAAAATGAGTTTTGGGGCTTTCCTGGTGGCGCAGTGGTTGAGAATCTGCCTGCTAATGCAGGGGACACGGGTTCGAGCCCTGGTCTGGGAGGATCCCACATGCCGCGGAGCAACTAGGCCCGTGTGCCACAACTACTGAGCCTGCGCGTCTGGAGCCTGTGCTCCACAACAAGAGAGGCCGCGATAGCGAGAGGCCCGCGCACCGCGATGAAGAGTGGCCCCCGCTTGCCACTACTAGAGAAAGCCCTTGCACAGAAACGAAGACCTAACACAGTAAAAATAAATAAATTAATTAATAAACTCCTACCCCCAACATCTTCTTAAAAAAAAAAATGAGTTTTATAGGCAAGCAATTATGTAATAAGAGAAATGGAAACATTTCCTTTTATCTTAAAAAAGAAAGGAAATATTAATTACCCTATTCTTCTCCATAACAAATTTAAAGTATCTCCCTTTTGGCATTTGTTATAATCAACTTTAAATTATACTTATTCTGTTGTGTGTTACTTGTCATATAGTCCAAGATCTGTTTATCTTACTAACTTCATATTACTTAGCAGTATGCCTTACTCCACGTAAAATAAAAACTTATATAGAGTGAATTAATGGAAGATTACATATCAATGAATTCAACAAGCTAGACTTTCATACTAGATGTAAGGCAGGCTTTGAAAAACTCAAACATGGTTGTTGACTTTTGAAGAGAATTATGTTTTTATGTAATTAAGTAAACACAATATTCATCTGAATATCAAACTAAGTCTACATCAAAGGGACATGGAAAAACCTGGGGCAGTACAAGAACACAGACACACAATTATCTCAAGAAAAGAGAAAAGGATGGAAAAGTATTGGATATCCAGGGGAAATAAAATGAGAAACTATTCTAAGCAAAATATTTTAACATATGTTAAGTATTTATTTTATAGTTTAAAATATGAAAAATCATAGTTCAAAATATTTTAAGAAAATTGTCATCCCTCTTTGCAATCTTTGTAGTGTTTACTGAACTTGCAGGGAAATCTCTTGCATGGTGTGTGAAAAACTAATGCAGAAGGACAAAGAGGCAATGAATATATGTGGGTCCAGCTTTACCTTGCCAGATACTGGGACTGACTGACAACCTGGAAGCAGCAGCTCTAGAAAAAGACTGAAGAAATAGAATTCTGGATCATTTGTACTTCTCCCTTGCCAGATGGGGTTCCTGCCTGTAGAACAAAGGTAGGGGATGGACCAGCAGTGGCACTGGCATTTTGAATGGTGTGCCTGTAGGTCACTGGATCACAATCTGCTCAAGAATATGTTGCCAGGAAGATGACACTGCCACTTGACATCCCAATAATTTCCTTGGTAACATATGCAATCAGTTCACAAACCCTGCCCAGCACAGTTGGCCAGAGTTGGGGGAATGGGTGGGGACTTATTGGCACTCCCAGGAAGACAGGTGGAAAAGCTGAGGATTAAGCTGTTTGCTCAGCCAACGAAGAGAGAGATGTGTCAGAAGCGTCTTCACCCCTTCTCACACTGATCTAGATATATTACCTATTAAAGAGCCTTAGCTCGGGCTTCCCTGGTGGCGCAGTGGTTGCGCGTCCGCCTGCCAATGCAGGGGAACCGGGTTCGCGCCCCGGTCTGGGAGGATCCCACATGCCACGGAGCGGCTGGGCCCGTGAGCCATGGCCGCTGAGCCTGCGCATCCGGAGCCTGTGCCCCGCAACGGGAGAGGCCACAACAGAGGAAGGCCCGCATACCACCAAAAAAAAAAAAAAAAAAAAAAAAAAAGAGCCTTAGCTCAACTATAGAATAATAATTTTTTTCACCTCTTTTTCCAACCAAAGAGGAAACTCCTTGAAGGGAGAAAAATGATTTGTTTTTGTCTCCCTCCAGTGAAGTTTTCTGTGTTGTAGATGTTGTTTGAACAACAGAATGTGAATAAATATACACTGAAAATTATAAAGTGCTGTTTAAATGCTTTTGTTTGATTAGAAAGGAATTAAAGGGAGAAAAAATGCAAGGTTTAAATTTTTTAAAAAACGGACTTTCAGGAGATTAATGTCACATCCTAGAGGTAAAGTTTTATACTCCATCATAATTCTTAATGCCATCATGTTTGTCTGAGGACCCTCTTTTACCTTTTTTTAATAAAAATTGAGTGTGCATTAGTGCTCTTGAGTCCTCTTCGGAACACATCTAGAATACAAGAGCCGTCATCAGGAAATCACGAAAATGTGAAATGAAAAAAAGCGACTAGTGCGTTGTTATTATCATGGATAAATTCCAAGATGTGGGAAGGCTCACAGCACACTTCATAAGCACAGGGTTAAAAGGATCACACCCAGCTTTATGGAACTGCAAACCCATCAGAGTAATATAGGTCCCTGAGGAAGAGAAATGTCGAACAAAGCCAGCAGACCTGGGCAGGGTGAAGCACTTACATTTGCTTCTGTTAGAAAACAAAGAAGCTGGGCTTGTCAGTACATACCCAGGATTTAGTGGCCTTCTAACTGGTCCAAAAAAACACCTAGCAGGCAAAGACTTACTGGACATTCTCCTTCTCCCAGGCACCTACCTTCAAAATACCCTCCCCTTACAAGACAGCTAGGAGTGAAAAACGGAATTGCACCCAGAACTGGACAGAAGGGGAGGGAAAGGATACTGTAAGAACAGTTTAGCAAGCATGGCATGGAAGAAGCTGGTAAGGCTCTGGCAGCCTCTCTGGACTGATTACGGGTTAAAAAGAAAAGACAGAAATAGAGAAGAGGGACGTTGGGAAAGGGCAAAGGATGGGAAAGACACATTAGTAAAACTGTAAATAGATACAAGGATCTAACATGTACTCCTCAGAGTTGAATTTTGTTGGCCTGAGTTTGAAATCTAGGAAATAAGAGTGAAGAGGCTTCCAAACTGACCTAGGAAATGAAATCAACCTTTGATGAAGAGAAAAACTACTCAGGAGTTTGAGAGACAGACAGAACCATGTGGAAGGTACATGACAGGAGGCAGAACAGGGAGACTGAAATCCATAGATATTGTAAGAAAAGTATTTGGGGGATTTCCCTGGTGGTCCAGTGGGTAAGACTCTGCTCTCCGAAAGCAGGGGGCCCAGGTTCGATCCCTAGTCGGGAAGCTAGATCCCGCATGCTTGCCGCAACTAGGAGTCCACGTGTTACCACGAAGAAGTCTGCATGCCACAACTAAAGATCCTGTGTGCCACAACTAAGACCCAGCTTAGCCAAAATAAATTAATTAATTAATTTTGGGAAAAAAAAAGGTATTTGGGATGTAAGTATGGAAGAAGTAGACTAGTTCAGAAGCTGAGAAAGCAAGCTTCAGGACTCAGAGAAGAGTAGAACGCGCTAAGTCTTCACTGAGGACTTATTAGAGTGTACATATAACAACAGTAATAACAGTAACTTAAATTTTTTTAATATTAATGACTAGCATTTAGTGAATTCTGCTTACATACCAGCCACTGCACTAAGTCCTTTCCATAAATTTATTTTATTTACTCTTCATCCCAAACCTAGGAGATGGATGCTACACTTATTTCCATTTTATAAATAAAGAGGCTAAGGGAAGTTAAGCAACTTCTCGCACAGTCACATATCTGTTGAACCAGGATTCAGCTTAGGACTCTGAATCACCAAGCTCATTTCCTTTTTCCTTATGGTATATATGCAGTTTTTGGCCCGAGAGAGAAAAGTAGAGGACATCTAGAAGTCATGAAACTTTCTTGCTGTGTGTACGAATTTGAGGAGCTGGAGAAGTTTAAAACATTTGCAATAACTCATTTCAAGCTTTCCTAAGAGAATCACTGTAACATACACCCAAATTCAACTGATTTTCCCACCTCCATTATTTCCACCAGATGTAAGCTATGATCATCTCTCTCCTAGATTACTGCAGTAGTCTTCCAGCTTCCTGCTTTACCCTTATATCGCCTATTCTTATCTCAGCAGCTACAGTGATTCTTTTAAAATGAAAGTCAGATTATGTCACCCTTTGTCTTAAAACCCATCCATCCGGAGGCTTCATATATCACTTGCATAAAAGCCCAAGCCCTTATAATGGTCTACAAAACCCAACATGATCTAGCTTTCTACCTGGCCTCACCTCCAACCTTGCTCCCCCTTGATCATCCCCCTGCAGCCACACTAACCTCCTTCCTGTTTCCAGGGCCTTTGTACTTGCTGGTCTTTCTGCCAGGGACGCTCTTCCCCCAGATCTTCCTCACTTCCTTCAAGTTCCTGCTCAAGTGCCATCTTATAAGTGAACTCTTCCTTGATCATTCAAAGTAAAATGGCACCTCCTCCCAGAACCTCCATCCATCTGCCCCTATTTTATTTTTTCCTAGAACACTTATCACCGTCTGACCTTCTAATTATTTGTTTGTTATCCGAACCCACCCCAGAAACATGAGCTTCACAAAAGCCTTTTCCTTCACTGATTTATTTCCAGTGTCTGTAACAGTGCCTAGTGTGGGTTCAATAAATATCTGTTTAACAAATCGATGCAAAACGGGTTCCGCTTTAGTGTTGGCATATCCTTGATAGTTTATTATGAATAATGAAAAGCCTAACTAATTACTGTGAGAGAAAGAAGCAGGACCTCTGGTGGAAAAGCAGAGAAGAGGTTTCTAAGTTAGGAAACTGAAGGACGGCAACAGACGGAGCGGATTGACAAGCAACAAAGGAGATGCTAAAATCATTCTGTTCCACGGTGAGAAGCTGAGAACTCTCAGGAAAAAGAGAGAAGCTGGGAGTATATCTCTGAGGCCTCTTTGAGGTCTATTCCTTTGGTTATTGATGTATGGAAGCCTAGCAACACAGTTTCCGAGAAAAATCTTATAACCTATCACTGTCCAATCAATTGGAGCTTTGAGTAGAGGAAGGTGATGAGGAATCTGAACAGTCTTGGGTTAGAAGTTATCCACTTAGATTGCCAGGCACTCGGAAAAGGCACGATGGCCAGGCCACAGGCACTTATGTTAATGAACCTCATCATTTCTAGGTGTATGCGGCGGGGGGGATACACATTGTGAAAACGGCTGCATTACTTCTGAGAATTTAGCCATTCGTGTCAAATCTCCTTTAGTGAATCACGTCAGCACACACTATCTGATGTGTTTTCACAAAGGTACCTTTGACAACTTTGAGGTGATTTTTAGGTCAAATATAACACGGTTAAATATGTCTATTATTGAACTCCCGTTTAAATCCATCAGAAAAAGCATCTTTTTTTTCTTCAAGAATACCGGGTATGCTTTTTATGGGATTCATTGTACTAGAAGGCCCCACTGCTTTAAGTGAATTTCATTTTAGAGGTGCTGATTGTTTGCAGATGCTCAGGATGGGACAACAGGAGAAAGTTTCTAGAAGTACTTTTTAAAAGTTTTTAAAAGTATGAATAAAGAACTCGAAGTCACACAAGGACAAAGTCTCACTAAGTCTGGATAGTTTAGTGTGTAAGAAAATGCGATTCTGTACTCAAAGTCTGAAAGCTTGTTGTACAACATTACCTGGGGCAAATGACGGATCTCTCCAAGCTTCCCTTTCTTCATCTGTGAAGATGAGAAGTGACCGCCACTTAGAGACCACCGTGAGCAGTAAATGAGACGGCCCATGGAATGCAAAGCCGCACACTGGCAAGCACCGCCTAGGTGATGACACACATCGCCTGCCCCTCCTGCTACCTCCCACTTTCCCCCCGTCCTCTCTGTGGCTCCTTCAGCTTTGTCAAAACTACAGTAATGAGACCCATGCGTAAAACATTGGATATCAACCACCCAGTAAAATAAATCTTCTGGCCTTGGCTATCCAGTTTGGTTCTTTACTTATTAAAGACATCAGCTGCTTTAAAAATTGAGTGAACTCTTTTGATGCTTTAAAGATCTCGCGTCACGGTCCTGTTTTACCAAGTATGTCTTCGTGATCCCAAGGAGCTGGCATCTCTATGCAAAGTTCCCCCTACATTTACTGTCTACAAAATCAAGAAACCACAGACCCCCTCCAAAACTATTCCATTATTTTTCACTGGCTTCTGGTGTCTATTACAGCCTCTGAACATACACTGTCTTCTTCAGTTTAAATAAAACAAGTGGTGAAACCATGTAGCCTGGAAGGAAATAAAAAGATTCTGGAACGATTTAATAGCATTTTTAATTTTATAAAACTTAACATATTAATGATATGTAATTTAACTTATGCAAACTGGGCCACTGGATAATCATATCTTGAATAATCCTTCTCCTTTATTAAAAAAATTAATAAAGTGAGAGTATTATGAAGCCTAAAGCCTTTTTTTTCCCCTTCCAAATTATGACTGTGCTGTAACTGAAACATGTTTGGAAATAAAATCAATCCACCTCAGCTTTATCAAGGACAAATTGTACCTCTCAGAGGACCGATGTCTGCACAGGCAGAGGGTGGACAGCCCAAGCCTGACCCACAGAAAGTGTGTCCTTAGAAATCATGACTGCAGAGGTCAGAGGCTCAGAGAAACGGAACAGTTGGCTTCTCATTGGTCTCCCCAGTGTTTTCTCATCTTAGCTTATTTCATTTTCTTGGCAAATGCTAGTAGCATATCACTAAGTCTTTTTAACACTTCTTCATTCCTTATTATTTCAAGATCATTAATAAAACAGCAGCGCACGAAGGCAGCACCCCAGGCAATCCACAGTGATAGCAGGTAGGGTGGCTGCCTGACTTTCACAGCCATTAGCATAGATGAACTTGAATTTCATAAATAGGGTATAAACTTCATGGAAGGATAATTAAGGATAAACACTATTCTTTGCCTCTATTGAATGTCAAAGCAAAAATAAATTTATAAAGATTCCAGCTTCTTCTATTTTCATTAAAGTTTACTTTCCTGTTATAAAAGCAATTATACTCATGTTAGAAAAATTGAGAAAATATGGAAATTGTAGAGAAGAAATTAGAACGTTACCTAGTTCCCAGAGTTCCTTTTGCCTGGATACGTTTCCCATGATGCTTTCTGCTTAGAGTATAAAACATTGTGGTTTTATACTCTAAGCAGAAAGCATCATGGGAAACGTATCCAGGCATCTAAGTGGTGGTGTGGGTTTTACTTCTTACTTCAAATGGGAAACTTTAAAAAAATCTAAGAAAAGTTCTAAAAGTCTTAATGTATTTCTTGTATTCACTCATTCTTTCACAAGAATGTCGTAAGTAACTTCTATATACAAATCTCCATAGCCGTGATCTTACTTATACAAGCAGCTTAAACATTAAACACACTTGTCCAAGCACAGAAATGTTGATGTAAGGACAAGAACCCAGATCGCCTATCTCCTACATCCTTTATCTCTGGTTTCTTTCCAACAATACTGATATGGTCTTCATAGCTTCAACCTCGGCAGTTGCTCACCTATGCCTGGCACTGTGCTCAGCCCTGGGTCCTGCATGAAGCTAAGACACAGTGCCTGTTCTCACAGGATCACAGTTTTACTAGAGAAATAAAACTAACAGGCCTGAAAGAATTTGAGTTTTCCAGCTTTTAAGGTAGGAGTTTTCAGAAATAGGAGGGCTGGGACTGAGAGAGGATTCCTGGACCAAGTGGGGTGCTTCTTATCTGCAATTGTCCTACAGTCCCTTCCTGCATTTTCAGTATTTGATTTCCTTGCTGGAAATCACTCCATGTGTATCTACTGTTCTTTTGCCGTCACCAGCTACAAGATAGTGAAGTCACTAGAAAAGGTTAAACCAGCTGGAGGAAGATTTGCCCACAGGTCAAGTCTTGGACACTTCTGACTACAGCATGAACTATTTTGCAAGCTTGGACCCGTGTTTCCTAAATAGGGTTCCCTCCCTCAGGGTTCTTTTCAAGCCTAGAGTTATGTTCATCCTCTAATATGTATGAATGAAAGGCTTAAGAGACACCTTTCAGAAATTTGTAAGGTCATTTGTTTCTTTAAGGTACGTGCAAATATAAAAGCAATCCTTTCCCATAGCCCTATAACCACCCAGTTCATGAAATTACATTTTCCAGTATTGTCAATTTCAGTATTATCAGTTTCTGAATACCCTAAACCAAGATGAGTCTCTGAACTAAGAGAAGGAGGAATGATAATAGACAATTTTATTAAGCACTTACTATGTTTGAGGTACATTTGCAGATACTTCATATGTTTTAAGTCATCTAATCTTCACAATATATTAGAGCAGACTTGTCCTGAGCCCGGAAGTTTGGGTCTGTATGAAAAACTCTGTGTTATTCCTCCCTGAAATCTCATTCATTATAGGCTGTCTTCCAAAGGCATTGACATCTAAGAATTTTAGGGAAAATATCTAACATTCTATTTGTCAAGAACATTTTGGGCCATGCTTAACAGAAGAATGCCTCCAGTCAGCCATTAATTATTTCAAATGCACTAATTTTTAAAGCAGCTGTGTGATCCCAAAGTGCAACATGTAAACTCTGAAATTTCCTTATCTCTTTTCAACAAATAGTGTGTGCTCCTGGGAGAAGACATTTGCTATTGAGTGTATTTAGATGACAACTGACATTTCTTGTGGGAGTGCATTAGCCCAGGCTAGGATGGTGTGAAACAAGACCACAAATTCATAATTTAACAGTTCAGTTTTAGCAGAAGTGGTGACATGAACACTGAATGTTCACACTCAAAATCATTTCCAGCTCCCTAAAGAGATGCCTTAGATGGAGAATAGAATAGTTCAGAAGGAATAATGACAATGGAATATAGCTTTGAAGAGGAGAAAAGAAAAATTAGAATTGAATAAAAAAAAAAAAAGAGTAGCAACTTCAGCCATGTCTGTTCTTTAGAATAAGCATCTCTTGAACAGACAATGTTTCGAGCACATAACAGCTTTAATTTTATGCAGATTACATATATACATGCTAATAAAATGGAAACTGGCTTGGTGGGGACACTTAGTGCCTAGGACAGAATTATTAATCAATATGTCTGTCTAAAGCTGTCACATCAATTACTTAAAGCCATGTAGAAAGTCTGATTTGCCCATTGTCATCTAAATTCTCTTCAGGACTATATTTTACAATCAAAAAATGAACGAGGTATAGCCAAATCCCAGTAGTCAGGAAGGGAGGGAGGGAGGGAAGGAAGGAGGGAAGGAGGGAGGGAGGCAGGGAGGGAGGGAAGGGGGGGGAGGGAGGAAAGGAGGGAGGGGAAGAAAGAACTCTCTTAAGTTTCTTCACAGAGAAGATACACAAACAATGTCCCTTGAATTATGTCTGTCCACACTGTATGGTGGGCAGCCTGCCTCACAGCTGAACCATTCTGGAGGGCTGGCTTGACTTGCCATCTAAGACAATGCCCCCAGCAGGCAAATCTGAAGTAGCATTTTCTTACACCCTGATTTTGATCAGCCCAGTTCTGACTTTTTTTTTTTTTTCTGTTACTGTAAGACAGACAGATCACCAGAAACAAAGGATTTCTATTACAACTTAACAAATTTTAAAACAAATTTGGCTTTGCAGATTTATCTATGACACCACTGTCAGGACCTTTAAGTTGCTACCAGGCCCCTCCACCAGCTTCACATCTTTCTTGGGCTTTTTTTCTTTTTTTAAGACTTTATCTACACATTTAGGTAGAAGCAGGGAAAAGCTGACCTATAAATATCCTTGAAACTCTCAGACTTGGAATCAAGTTCTCTTTAGTACATCTTTAGAGAAACTAGAATTTTCCTGTCTTGCGCAGGAACTTGACCCTTTTTACGCATGAGATTTGGCACCTTCATTACCAATTTCTTGCAGATATATCTTTTCTCCATGCCCCAGCCCTAATAAGAAAAGACAAATCTCAAAGGAAGCTTAAAATATTTAATGACTTTGACTTTTAAACATAACCCAGATTAGATAGTAATGTCAAGTGATAATTTAATACACCAAAATATAGAACGGAACAAAACTTACTCTTTTATAAAGTTTAAACTCTAGTAAACTCTCACAGATTTAGGGTATTAGATATGAGAAGGGAAAGGAGACTATAAAATTTGAGATTATGTTCAAGTAAAGACAATGCATAAATACAACAATTCCACCAAGTGAAATTTAATAAAAACACATTTATTTAAAACTATATTAAATATTTAAGAATGCACATCATGTAAAAGGATAAAAAGTACACGTGTGGAAGAACTGACCTAAATTATATAAATTGACCAAAACGGTCAGGAGATCTTTTTTTGTGTGTGTGTGTGTGGTATGCGGGCCTCTCACTGCTGTGGCCTCTCCCGCCGCGGAGCACAGTCTCCGGACGCGCAGGCCCAGCGGCCATGGCTCACGGGCCCAGCCGCTCCGCGGCATGCGGGATCCTCCCGGACCGGGGCACGAACCCGCGTCCCCCGCATCAGCAGGCGGACCCTCAACCACTGCGCCACCAGGGAAGCCCAGGAGATCATTTTTTAAACTATCTTTTAAAAAGTTTTCTTAGCTAAACTAAGAGAGTAGATAGAGCAGAAATCAGGGCCAAGATCAAGCCATAGGAAAAGTATGGTTAGTGTCTGACTGACACGTCTCTTGCTGGATGCCACCACCACGAAAATGAATTCTAAATAGTCTTTGCATCTCTGTGTCTTTGGGGCAGGAGAAGCCAACTGGCAAAGCCTAGGACTTAAGACTGCACCTTTTCAACAGAGGGAAGGGGAAATGGAGCCTCTGGCTTCCTGTAAATTCCAGCCTTCCATCAAGATTCACAAAAGTGGGCTTCCCTGGTGGCGCAGTGGTTGAGAGTCCGCCTGCCGATGCAGGGGACGCGGGTTTGTGCCCCCGTCCGGGAGGATCCCGCATGCCGCGGAGCGGCTGGGCCCGTGAGCCATGGCCGCTGAGCCTGCGCGTCCGGAGCCTGCGCTCCACAATGGGAGAGGCCACAGCAGTGAGAGGC
>NC_041225.1:42354186-42377875 GCF_002837175.3 Physeter macrocephalus
TGCGCGTCCGGAGCCTGTGCTCCGCAACGGGAGAGACCACAACAGTGAGAGGCCCGCGTACCGAAAAAAAAAAAAAAAAAAAAAAAAAGATTCACAAAAGTGAAATAACCCCCAAATAGGAAGGGTTTGAGATATTTAGGCAGATTAAATCTAACAAATGTCCCCTACTTGAAACCAGCTTAAGTGCTCATTGTGAAATTTTAGATTATTTAAAAGAGATTTCAGTATATTCAAGGAGAGAAAACTCATGAGAAGTGTCCCCCAGCAGAAACTTACTTGAACTTGCTTTAATGAGTATGAAAGGTTCACCTACTTGGCATACACAGATAATTCAGTTTAAGTCCTTAAAATTAATCTTGTTTTCGTTGAAACAGGCCTCCTTTCACTCTCAATTGTGATATCAGATTTGTAAGACTAATTCTTCAAGACTTGTACAAAGGAAAATGCAAACGAGTTAAGATGAAATTATTTACTGTAGATTTTAGGGATCTACACTCTGTGTGCATATGTACATGAGAGAGAGAGAGAGGTGTGGGGCAGATTGGTTTTTGTTTGAGAATGAATGGATGTGGTTAATAGTTTCCTTATGATCAACACTAACTAGTCATGCCTACATCAATGAGTACAATTGTAAGGCAACTAACTTTAAATGTTTTCATTAGAATGTTTTAAGAATTATCATCATTACCAGAGACTTTATTCTCTGAATCCTTTTTGATGGATATAACTTTTGAAGCCTGATTCAACCCAATGCCTTACTTGATTTGATCCAAATGTTAATGACAATACTTAAATCAATGCTCTATGTGCCATTGAAACTCTATGGCTGTGTGGAGTTTATAATAGTGAGTGGTTAAGACTGGTAGGTATTGAAACATTGAAGCAGCATGTTAACTCTTTAGAGATGACACTTTCAGATCTGCCAAGGGAATCCAGGACTTCTATACCCTAAAGTATCTACCTCTAAAGCACCCTCACCCTTACCTTAACCTGAGCCTTGCTTAAATGCTTCCTTATCACTTGCATCTGCTTTCACTAATTACCAGTCATAAGAAATAATCTCATAGTAAGTATTTTCTCAAAATCATATAAGAGCAACATGCTTGTAGCCAAATTTTGGCTCCAAAAATCTCTCTTCTTCACCTTCACCCTTCTCTTTCCTTCCCTGGACCTTAACATCAGTTAATGGTATTGTCCCCCTTAAGGTTTAGGATCTAGTTCTCTAAACCCTCTTCTCTCAGGGCTCTAATCTAAAACAGTATCAGATGAAGTTCTCATCAGCAAACAATACATTCCTTATGGGACTGTGTTATATTACAGATGTATCACCCTAAAGAAAGTAATTTGAGACTTTTAACTCTGATAGGATTTGGCTAGTTGAAAAAGTATTAGATATCAAGTAACCTGAGTAACATTTTATATTTATTAAAGTGTCACTTTTTATGCATTTCAAAGTGTATCCTCAGTCTTTGTAAACAGAGAGACATATATCTATGTACATACATGCAGATATATGTGGAAATACATTTTTTTCTGTCATAGTTAGATATTCTACACAGAGGAGCTATGAAAGTCTGAGCCACAAAATCATACAGATCTTAGGTATCAGTAGTCTGGTTTCTATAGCACAAATACTGTTGCATGCAGCACTCAAATATTCAGCATAATACCTTATAATCTGGCATGCCTTTGACCCCTCTAAATTTAACACTATGTGGTTCTTATTCTGCTTAGGTTTCTTTTCTTACCAAAAATTAAATCTACTGTTTACCTTCTTGTTACATTCAACTACATTCGATAGCCATTTATGGAGCACTTATTACATACCCATCTTTCAGCAAATGACTAAGAATAGAAAAATTTTAAAGAAAAACAAAACAGAGCCCCGCCTTCAAAGGTCAACTGTTAGAGAGATGGAGAAATAAACAGGTAATTACAGGTTGTGTATCATATGACAACAGAGAAACTCAAAAGCCCCGAAGGAGGCATAGAAGAGAGAACAATCTTACCTGGAGTAGGGATCAGAATTCTATTCCTGGGACAGATCTGGGCAGCTGTGAAGGAAGAACACCTTTGTAAAGCTTTTGAACCTTACTTAACCTGCAGATTTTAAGCAGGAGAGTGATGTGGTCAGACTTCAAGTTTAGAAATTTCACATGGGAAACTGTGAAGGATGGATTGAGGAGGATGAGATAGAAGACAGGAAAGTCAATTAGAAGCTGAGGAGACAGGACGGGCAAAAATTAGTGGCCAATGAGATAAAAGTATGATGAGAGGCGAGGAGCTGACAGTGAGTTGGAGTTTTCTGAATGCACTGAGATGGGGAGTGAAGAAAGGGAGGGAGACTGTTCATTTGAAGACATGCTTTGTTTCCAAGCTTGGCCTGAGGTCTATGGGTATGCAGAGAAATGCAGTGTGAAGGGCCATATCTAAATTTCAAAAAATAGAGGTGAAGTGAAGATGTTCAGACATTAAAAAATGATGTATGTTTGCTTTAGTGGACCATTAGCTTTAGTGGTCCTTCTGGCCCTAAGAATGATTACATGACAAGTAATTATATCTTGCAGGGCTAAATCATCTCTCTTCAAGTTTGTTCCTTTGCAGGATGTCAAACCAACAGTTCCACACGCTCAGCAACTAGATCAAATACAGGGACACCTTGACTTTGTACACCTCGACTTTGTACACCTCCTGCCTTAGCCGAAGTATAACTGATTTTCTTTCAATTCATTCTAAAGAATATTTATCTCCATTTCAATTCAACTAAAATTTACTGAGTGTCTACTTGTGATCACTCCTTAGGATAAAGGCAAGAGAAAGAAAGAGAAGAAAACAGAAGATGTGATAAGGAGAGGATAAAATAAATTGTCAATATTTTGTAATAATTATTTTCTGACAGGTACTATATACAATATCTGATTAAAGTCAGAATCTCTGTCTTCAAGGGTATTAGGGTTGAGGGAGTGAAGAAATAAGGGAGAATTAAGATCATTCTATTTTTTATATTTAAAATATTTTAAATAAAATTTTTAATTTTTCTCTAAACTGAAAAAGTAATTTTAAAATTATAACTGACATTAAAGGCAGTGTGTGTTGCAGGAATCATGTACATTTAATGCATAGATACTATCAGAAGCCAGCTGGTCTTTACCACAGGTAGGACTCAAAGTAGAAATATGAACAAAGATTCAATCAACAGGACAGAAATTATTTGAAAGCAACAAGCTGTTTCTCATTTTTTTGAGGGAAACTTTTCTCCCTAAAAATTCCAGTAGCTCGTAACACAAAACAGCTTCTCTTCCTTATCACAAAGGCTCCAGGAGGCCCTTCTCCCTCATATTTAATGCCACGTGCCTGCTTGAAAAGGAGCAGGTTCACTCCTAACTCCCCGGCCCATCAGACAGCAAGCCATGCCTTGCACTTGTACTTGGGTCTCACTAGCCTTTCCTCTAAGTAGACTTCAACTATTCTCAGAACAATCCTGGCCACCAAACTGAGCTCAGCTCTTAGAAGTTAATTCAATGACAATTTGTGTAAAGCGTCTTGCTCCTGCTTCGCGTAAAGAAAGGAAACTATCAAAGGTCCCACTCATTGGTGGAAGATTTGGAATTTCTGATCACTGTTATCTAATAACAAGTTACTTATCCATAGCTTCATCAGCCAAAAAGCAACGCATCCAACATTCATGTTCGTTAATTGGAGAAAGTTACTCCACCAAAAGAAACTGAGAATTACTAAAATCTAGGTCCTGATCAATCTGTATTTTTTTTTTTTCACATGGAAGCAAACTCCTTACGTATTCTTAGCCTAACTGCTCAGAGTTTTGGTTGGTAAATACTGGCGAAGCGTGTGTAGAGTCAATATGCCTATAAAGGCATGAAATACAATTTAAGGAAGGTCAGTAGCCAGAATGACTCTAAGGGGAAATCCTTCCCTCCAAGGTGTAACAACATTTAGTCACATATTCTCTTGAAATAACAGATTCCATAGCTATCCCTCTAGGAAATGAGTTTATGTAAACGAGACCATTCTGCTTTGTGCTACTGAAGTCACAGAGTATACCAGATGTTCATGATCCCAAGGCTCAGGGGCATGATGTTGGGGAGTGTTTCATAGACCCCAATATTGGAAGGATTCAGCACCTACTGTTTTCTTTTCCCCCTCTCTGAAAAAAATTTCATACATTATATTTCATTGTACCAATTTTATTTTTAAAATGTAGCTGTCTTTATTTAAATGCCACAATTCATCTTATAATGGTATTTAAGGGGCTTTAGTGGCACTGTGCCAGATTTATATTATTAGAACCTAGGCATTTGCAAATGAACCTCTTTCAATTAGTGTTTCAGGAAGCAATTAAACTGTCTAAAGTGTATTAATGAATACACTGGAATTGGGAAGCCGATCCTCCTAATACCCCCATTATTAATGCACCATCTGCTTTGCTGCCTTAGGAGCATTCAGGATCTCTAACTTCAGGCCCACAAAACCCAATCGTTTATTCAGATGGGTCACAGAAGCATAAGTTTGTAATCAGGCTCAATATCCTATATATAATATTAAAGATTAAGTACATATATTTTTATTGGATTGTTTTACAGATGCAAATGAAGATGCATATGGGTTCTTTTTTTTTTCTTTTCTTTCTGTGTTATGTGTCAAACACTAACAGCTCTGTGAATAAAATCCTGGATCTGATAACAGATGCAAATGAAGATGCATATGGGTTCTTCTTTTTTTTTTCTTTTCTTTCTGTGTTATGTGTCAAACACTAACAGCTCTGTGAATAAAATCCTGGATCTGATATTCCTGCTAAAATCATGATTCTGTATGTACCCTCTGTGATTTTTAAGGATATCATTAGGATCCCTGATGAGGTTGTCTTTTTTCATTAATGAAGGATGTTGCTACTTGCTACTTGCTACTGAGTTGCAGCCTTTTTCACAGGGAGTGGTCCAGGTGCTGAGACATTTGCTGGTGCCTCTTTCCAATGCTCTCCTCAGAATCCCTGCTGCAGGACAAGGTTCTGGAGGAGCTATGCTTCCTGAGATATTTCCTGTTGGCTTTACTACCAAGAGAAACCCAGGGCTGCAGGATGCAGACTAGAGAGAGGACAGAAGTATGGGCAGGGAAGGCTGGTGTTTAGCACCACTCTGCTCCACGCTGGAAAGTCACCAAGTCACCAATTCCAAAAACATGCTGGCTTTGGTGATTAATTGCTGCTGAGGCAGTCAAAAGGGAAGAAGAAGACATTCTCTGCTTTTATAGAATTTAGAATCTAGTAGAGGAAAGAGGACACAGGCCCAAGGAAGGCTCGTGAGCTGAAGCAGGAAGGTTGGTGTGGAGTGGATGAGCCTAGGAGGAGTCTGGGGAGGAGGAGGACCCTATGGCATATGTAGGATTTAGGAAAGTAGAGAGAAAAGAGAACTTTCCTACAGAACCTTGGACTTCTCCTACCTTGTTTTCATTAACCACTGTTATGGGGTAAATTGTGTCCCCCCACATTTATATGTTGCAGTCCTCACCTCCAGTACCTCAGAATGTGCCCTTATATGGGAAAAGGGTTGTGCAGATATATTTAGTTACATTAAAATGAAGTCATACTGAAGTAAGGTAGACCCTTGATCTAATATGATTGATGTCCTTAGAAAAAGGGGAATTCAGACCCAGAGGCACACACACAGGGAGAATTTCATGTGAAGATGAAGGCAGAGATAGGGGTGATGCAGCAGAACTCAAGGAACAGCAAAGATTGCCAGCAGCCACCAGAAGCTAGGAGAGAGGCATGGAACAGACCCTTCCCTAACAACATCAGAGAGAGCATGGCCCTGCCAACACCTTCACCTGAGACTTGTAGCTTCCAGAACTATTAGACAAATACATTTCTGTTGCTTACACCATTCAGTTTGTGGTATTTTGTCCCAGCAGCCCTAGAAATTAATGTAAGCGCTATCATAATAAATTATAAAATGCCTGACTTTCCTCTTGGATGATAAGCTCTTTGAAAACAAGAACAATGTTGATTTTATCTTTTTTTATTGCAAGCCCCTTATATAATACATCACTGGGTTTATAATGGGTGCTCAATAATTCTGGTTGAATGACTGAATTAGGATGAGCAATTGATGGAGAAATCTGGAAAGTTCGGGTGACAGAGAGAAACAGCCTGAGACAGAAGGACAATTCTGGCAACTCCCTGGATGGGAGTGAAGGGGCTTTAGAAGAATCTGTGGAATCTTGGAACTCTGTATTGGCTTCTTCAGCAGGGAAGAGGGAGGGTATGGGAAGGCTAATCGGGTCACAGATCCCCCATGTCCTCTGCTGAGTCTGTGGCCATGCTATTTCTCCCCCAGCGTGGGCTCTTCAAGACCTAATTCATAGGACACAGCAAACACACACACACACACACACACACACACACACACACACACACTCATGTCCAGCTCTGCTAACACGTGAGTGCAATCATGTGCCTTTGCCATTTCTTCACCCACTGATGGCTCATTCACTCAAAGTCACAGAGAGTTCCCTTAATATAGGAGATGTGCTTCCTTATTCACCTGTCCTTTCAGAACTGTGCATTTCAGAGATAGAAGGTATGTTCAAGAGTGGGCAAGAATGATGAGGTGAGAAAGCAAGAGGAGAGATGCGGGAAGAAAAACTCATTTGCTAAGCTGAAATCCTGTTATGTGTTGGGCTCTGTGCTGGGAACTTCAACCACATCAACTCACCCAGGTGGATACCATAAACCCCGGTTTACAAAGGAGAGAGGGAGGCTCAGAGAGGTACAATTATCTGCTCCAAGCCATGCATCTAATAAGGTGGCGGAGGTATAACCCAGGTCTATTTGATTCCAAAGCCCCTGTTCCCTTTCTACTTCATTAAGTTGCCTCCTTTTCTGGAGGCAGTATAAATTCAACACTCCCTTCTGTGCCCATGCATCCTCCCCTTTTATTCTTGTCTGTGCCAGACTGGCCCTTTAAATGAGCTGGCCCACTCATCTTCTGCCTAGCAGCCAGCGCAAAAAAAAAGCTGGCTTCAGACAACAGTGGTTTACCAAGCAATTTCCCAGGTTATTTCTGTCTTGTATGTTATCTATTAATCTGATTACTGTTCCCTGGTCCCTCTGATTTTTGGCTCTGGTCCCTCGGCTCCACCCTTTTAAAACTGGTTTACTGACCATGGGCTCCCCACTCCCCACTTTCCTCCACTTGCTCCTCTAGATTTTGTGTCCCCTGCAGCCACAGGATAGAGGGCCCCTCCTTTAACCGTATTCCTACTTTTAGTGGATAAGCCTCCTCCATCCTCACCAACTAAGCCAATCTTCTTCCCTGGAACAGATGAAGAGCATTTGAAGGTTGCCCATCAACACGATGATGGGCATGTGAGAGGAGAAGGGTCCTAGAACAGGATCCAGGTGAACTCACACAATACTGGCCTTATCACCAACCAGATATGTAGTAGAGGAAGGCACCAGTTTCCTATTATAAAAAACAGGGTGTTACACAAAGGACTTGTGAGGTTCCTTCTGGAGTTAACAATCTATAAGTCTCTGTTAAAACAAACGTACAAAACAAGGACCTTTATAGCACCAAAACAGCTGTGTTTGCACTTGGCTATCATTTTTTAAAAAGACATTGGGGGACTTGCCTGGTGGTGCAGTGGTTAAAAATCTGCCTGCCAATGCAGGGGACACAGGTTCGAGCCCTGGTCCGGGAAGATCCCATATGCCGCGGAGCAACTAAGCCCGTGCACCACAACTACTGAGCCTGCGCTCTAGAGCCCGCGAGCCACAACTACTGAGCCTGAGTGCCACAACTACTGAAGCCCATGTGCCTAGAGCCCATGCTCCACAACAAGAGAAGCCACTGCAATGAGAAGCCCGCGCACCGCAATGAAGAGTAGCCCCCGCTCGCCACAACTAGAGAAGCCCGCGCGCAGCAACAAAGACCCAATGCAGCCAAAAATAAATAAATAAAATAAATAAATTTTAATAAGTAAAAAAAATTAAAAAGACATTGGTGACTTACAAAAGAAAAGCATCTCTTTTACCTACGTGTTTGAACTTTTGAAAATCAACTTTGGGGAAATAAATCACACTGCTCTGGTCATTACAAGACTGTACATTAGGAAATATAGTCTATCCTGGAAGCATTAAGGAGAAAAACATGTAATGTAGGACTGAGGCATCTGCCAAAACAGTGACTTACTGAATGCACCCTATGTGGACACATTTCCTAGTTTCACTTTTGCATATGGTGCCTGTCAGGATGCTTTTGCATGGAATATGCAGCATTTCCATGTCTTTCCGGCAAGCGTTTATTTTCAGTACCTACTCAAAACTAGTGATGAATAAGAACTCAAGGTCCTTAAATCTAGAGACTGCAAGGGTTCTGCTCGTGGAGGTTTTAGAGTTGATTTGATGGACACTATACATACTCATGTGCAAATATCGCATTTCTTAGAAAGTCAGATAACTAATTCATTATATAATATTTTGTCTTGTCAGTAGTAGGTTTACAGTATTTTTCACAGAAAACACTTTATTCTTTTTTAAATAGGACTCATTTGGAGAAAAGGCAGAGAAAGAATAAGCAAAATATAGTTCACTTCTTCAACTTCAGTAAAACCAGTTCTCCAGTCACCATGTTAGAAATTCTCCCCTAGAATATCTGAAGAGCACAGTATAACAGTTCAGTCATTGTCTCTGAAGGCCTTGGGAAAAGTACACATAACTGCTCCGGGGTTATATCCTAATAGCTTCTCATTAATAGACTTGAAGGGATTAATGTTCCTGGTAATCTCCCTGGCAACTTGTATCACTTATCCTTTTCCCAATTCAATGCCATTCTCAATTATTTTTTATCCTTTAAATAATCATTGAAATTCCACTTTTTCCATGAGGCTTTTCCTGAATAATGGGAAAAAAGTGACTTCCCTTCCATGCAAGGTGACCAACCATCCTGCTTTGCCAGGACTGTCCCAATGTTATCACTAAAAGACCATGTTCTGGGAAACTTTTCAGTCTCAGGGAATGTTCAACATTGATATGGACTGAATTATGTCCCCTCAAAATCTTATGTTGAAGCCTAACTCCGAATGGGATGGTATTGGGAGATAGGGCCTTTGGGAGGTAATTAGGGTTATAGGAGGTCATGACCTGGTCAGCCCTCATGATGGGATTAGTGTCCGTATAAGAATAGACACCACAGGGCTCTGTCTGTCTGTCTGTCTGTCTCTCTCTCTCTGTCAAGTGAGGACACAGCATGAAAGTGGCTGTCTGCAAGGCAAGGAAAGAGCCTTCATCAGAATCTGACCGTGCTGGCACCCCGATCTCAGACTTCCAGCCTTCAGAATTGTAACAAACACATTTCTGTTGTTTACATGGCCCAGTCTGTGGCACTGTGTAATGGACCCCAAGCTGACTAATGCAGTTAACCTATCTCCGTGTCCTCCCTAGGGACATATAACTTCCAAGAAGTATTCTTTGTATATGGATTTTTATTACCTCCAATACACTTGGCATCACACATTTAGGAGTGTATCCTGAAGGCTGGAGAGGGGATTAGTCATTTGCCTGTTCTTAAATAGTTCTAGATCCCAGGGCCACGTGGTTTTTGGTTATGTTGGCCAGACCACATCAGACACACTCTGTACCATTTCCTAATCCAGAGCCAGGCACTTGTATTGGGTGGACCCAAGAATGAGGCTTATTTCACAGCTAGCGATTAGAAAAATGGAAAATCGGGGCTTCCCTGGTGGCGCAGTGGTTGAGAATCCGCCTGCCGATGCAGGGGACACGGGTTCGTGCCCCGGTCCGGGAAGATCCCACATGCTGCGGAGCGGCTGGGCCCGTGAGCCATGGCCGCTGAGCCTGCGCGTCCGGAGCCTGTGCTCCGCAATGGGAGAGGCCACGGCAGTGAGAGGCCCGCGTACCGCAAAAAAAAAAAAAAAAAGAAAAATGGAAAATCGGTAAAAGTTACTAATTCTCAGACATTTCATTTATCTGACATCAATCAACAAACAAGTATTTACTGAGATCTCCTTTGGTTGGCTTTTATAGGCAGGCGTTCAGGATGGATTTTTTTTTTAAATGGTTTCTAATCCAGCTTTGGCACTTCCTAGCCGTCTGGGCTGAATATTTGTTTAATCCCTCTGAGTTTTAGTTTCTTTATCTATAAAATGGATATAATCATATCTTCATTACAGGAAAGCTATAAAAATTAAACAAAGACTGGCTATTAGTGCATAGTGTCTTGTAAATATTAACTAAAATATGTAAAATAACTAATAAACATTGTAAAAGTAGCTATAGACTAGCATAGTATTTTGAAAATACTAATTAAACTTAATGAATGAACCCAGGCTTGTGCTCAGTATAATGAAGGGCACAGAAGGAGAACAGAATAGAATTCTTCAAGGTCTAGTTAAACCTGCAAGCATTTCCCACTGTTTCCTAGGCATCATTACCCACATCCGTCTGCACATCGAAGCTTCCCACATAGATAGATAGCTCTGGTCCAGATCTCCCCTCAAAAGTCCTGACCCATATGTTGCGCTCCACTTGTGTGACTGAAAAATACATTAGACTCAACAGTATCAAGACCAAACACATGACCCCCCCGTCTCCAATATGGTTCTCTTTCAATCTCTTCAGTGAATAACATCTCCTTCCAACTCGTGTGCACGCCAAACACCTTGGAGCCACCCTTGGCAACTTACTCCCCTTACCTCCCGCAGTCATGTCATCACAGAGCCCTACTTACCTTAACTCCTACATCATTCCACCCCCTCCATCACCACTACTATCACCCCGTCTGGAGCTGTCAGCGTTTCTTCCCTGGATTGTTGCAGTAACTTTCTAAATGGTCTTCCTAAACTCGTCTCAAAACTCTTGCTCTTTTCTGATCTTTTATCAGATAACCCCAGAGTGACACTGGCAAAACAAAACTAAGGCCATGGTCCTGCCCCACTACAAAGCCCTCAATGGTTTCCTATCACTCATAGAACGAAGACCCAAATTCTTCACAAGGTCTACAAGACACGACCTGCCTGAGCCCTGCCACCTCTGCAGCCTTGTCTCATAGCTGCACACGCCCCACTCTCCAAATCACATTGATCTTCAGGTTTCCATCATGGAGCTTTATGTGTTTGCTATTCCCTGTGGCAGGAACATTCTACCTCTCCCCTACCCTTTCCTAAATAATTCCTGATTATCCTATCTATTTCAACTCAAAAATTACTTTGTCAAGAAGAAGCACCCTACGAGTTCTCAAAATACCCGCTATTTATCCCTGGAAAAGCATTTAAAATAGTTTTCAATTTTATACCATTCGCAATAACTTATGTCAGTGTCCTTCACCAGAGCATAAGTTCTATGAGGGTAGGCGAACATTTGTGTTCACCATTGTGCCATGGATCCTATTCCAATCCATGGCATATAGTAGGTGCTCAATAATAATTTGATGAGGGAGTGAACAAATGAGTGAATGAATAAACAGCAAATGTTACAGCCAGATCATCACTAAGTGTCAAAGTACCTGGCAAACGAGAGTAAGAAGAAGAAAGCTGTGGAGGGTAAAGCAGTACTCCCTGGAAAGGCAATAATCAGAGAAGGGAATGCCAGAAAGCGTGGAACCGGGAATAGAATTTAGATAATTAAAGAGGTGTGGATGGGGAGGCTGTTTTCCAGGTATTGACGTTAAAGGTCAAAAGTCTTCGAGGCTGGAATAAGCATTTCATATACAGAGAACAGCGAAGAGATTCATAGCCTACCATAGGAGACTGAGCGCGTATAGTTCCGTGACCAGAGAAAAAGCGGGGTGCCGATTTCAAAGTCTGAGGGATGCACATCATTTGTCTTTATTTCCAGCTATGATTGGTGTTTCAAATGGGTGGTTTAAATTAAAGCAAAAACTGAAAGTTTTCTGGATGGACAGTGATGAGCAAAAGTTCTTTTGCAGGGAAGGACTGTCATCTGTTTGTTTGGGCTGATACGGGCTTTTGTCTCACTCTATGGAGACAAATGACTCTACGTCTTTCTGCCAGTTACATTATTAACCGTACTGGCATTTTATTTCTAAGTCAAGAGATAATCTGAGGCCAAACAAAGCGGAAGCACTGAGAAGAGGCCTTGCCACGGCTGCTGACTACCTGACGTCTCAGAATGAAGAATCTTTGCCTCGGAAATATTCCGAGCACTTCCTCTACATCCCAACCAGGGAGCTGTTAGAGTGAGACTCCAAAGTGAGTTGGTTCAATCGCCTATCTCACCACAGGTTTAAGGAATCATATACCCAGCATTTAAAATAATTAAAACCCACTCCTCTCATGATCATTGACAAAGATGCCTCGGTACACCTATGGACATCAAAACAGCCTCTTGTGCTGCTTTCCAAATGAGCTGCAGGGACTAGATTTCATGATATAAAGGGCAGTATGAATTGGGGAGGAGGAAAAGTTACAGTGGAAACGGTCATGGTTGGAAATCATAAGATATCGAAGGCAAGATGCAGGGATTTTAACACAAACATGGTCCACAGCCCAAGATGCCGACGAAGACAAAGACCCAGTTAATCGAGGAGGATGAAAATGAAGGACCACAGGCTACAGTGAGAGTGCTGGGAGCACATGATATACTGAAAGAGGAGAGACATCAGGGGACCGGCTGACACCAGTTTTAGCGACACTTGAAGTTCTCTGTGTAAGTAAAATCCCCATGAACTTGATGCCTGATTCTGAGAAGAAAGTATGAGTTCAGTCAGCAGGACTGCTTGGGTCACAAGTGTTACTGTAAACACCTATGCCTTTGTCCCAGAGTATGACAGGACTCAATATCTTTATTGCCTATTCAGTATCTTTACTGCCGGTTGAGATGAAGGAATCTACAATGTGCTCATCAAATTTGCAAACTGTACTAAGTTAGGCAGATCTGCTAATACCTCCACAAGACAGGAATAAAATTCAAAGTGATCTTGGCAAGATGGAATGACTCTATTGTGGGTCACTTTGGAACAAGGAAAACTAAACAAGGGTTCCAAGACGCCCACTAGCTAAATACAAACATCCTAGGCTCAGAAGTCAAACTCCCCTCACCCTTTCTCTCTTTCAGAACTTCTTGAAAGTTCTGGATTACACTTCAGACACAAAACTTTAAAAGGAATGTGAGTAAACCAGAAATGTTTAGAAAAGCACGATGTACATATAATCAAAGGAAAATGACAAGTTATGCCCAAGCATATAGAAGGTGCTTAATAATTGCGTGTTCAATAGAGAAGGACGGAAGAAGGAAGTGAAGGGAGGAGGGGGAAGGAAAGAAGGAAGAAAAAGAAATGGTAGCATGGAAGAGAACAAATGAGACTGCTATGGGTAAAAATCTCTGTGACCCTGAAGGGAAGAATCATTACTCAGAGCTGGAAAGAGTAGATACTCATCAAATGAAAACAGGAACTGCACCAACTGGTTTCCCTGAGTCCCTCTCAGCTTGGAAATGTTAGGATGCCTGACTTCAGAGCTGGTAATTCATGCCACTAGGTAAATGAGAATCACACGCAGGAGTCTTCTCCTTCCTGTGCTTCCCCATGTACGCCTCGCTCCTTCACTGCATTTCTCATCGTTTCTTCCCATGGTTTCACAAGCTGCCCACATTTTCTGCACATCCTGAAGATTACTTCAGAGTTAAGAAAAAGTCAAATAAGCAGTCAAAAGTTTCACCTATGATCTGACTCAGAACTGAAGCTAGACTGAAGAAAGGCAGCCAATGCTCCATTGACAGCAGTGGTTTGCAAGCTTGGCTGCATAATATACTCATCTGCAAAGGTTGGAAACTTCTCCGAGACCAGACCAGATCTAAGACCAACAAAATCAGATTACCAGGGAGTTGGTCCCAGGCACTAGGCTGCTTTTAAATTTCTCCAGGTGATTCCAATGTGCAGCCAACATTGAGAATCAATACTTTACAGGGTGGTTGGTTATTTTTCTTCACCTCAGAACTCTGCCAGAATAATCCATCCCGAAAGCAGCCTGTGGGGGAAACCTAATACATGTTCTTCACTTAGCTAAGGAACAGGGTCAGGCACTTCTAGCTGGGCCAAACAGCTAGATTTAAACAACTAAATGTGAGTGTCTCTCACATTTTAATGTACATACAAATTGCCTGAGGATCTTGCTAAAATGCAAGTTCTATTATCATAGCACTGAGGTGGGCTTGAGATTCTGCACGTGTAACATGCTCCCATGTGATGCTGGTACTACTGGTCTGTGGACCACATGGATAGCTGGAACTATAACTTCAAGCTTACATTAACTAATCACCTAGTCTCCAATCAACCGCAATAGCCACTTAGCAATGTCCTTGGCTCTAAATAAATGGAGGCTGAGAGTTTACTCTCTGTGTTCTGTAAGAGCAACAGTGTAATTCTCAATCCAAAGCAGGTACAGTTGGGTGCCTTAATATCTTTTGATGGTTAATTTTTTTTTTTAATTTTTTTTTTTTTGCGGTACGCGGGCCTCTCACTGTTGTGGCCTCTCCCGTTGCGGAGCACAGGCTCCGGACGTGCAGGCTCAGCGGCCATGGCTCACGGGCCCAGCCGCTCCGCGGCATGTGGGATCTTCCCAGACAGGGGCACGAACCCGTGTCGCCTGCGTCGGCAGGCGGACTCTCAACCACTGCGCCAGCAGGGAAGCCCTTGATGGTTAATTTTATGTGTCAACTTGACTGGATCAAAGAGTGCCCAGATATTTGGCTACACGTTATGTCTGGTTGTGTCTGTATACATGTTTCAGTTCCTATCGGCTCTGTTTCTCTGGAGAGCCCTGACTAACCCAGTATCCCCTAAGACTACCTTGAGAAGTGAACGATTCTGGGACCCAATTACGATGTGTGGGTGGTTTTCCCCACACCACCAACTCTCAGACACCAGCTGGCTGTCCTACAACTCAGCTCAATTTCGACACTATCTACATGCAGATGGCATCACATTTCACAGGCTCAGTCCCATCAGACTGTCCCCCACTTTAGATGCCAATCACAGTTCCAGGTTGTCACCTGTGACTCTGAATGATGGGTTATAAGTCAAAGGTTTCCATGACCCCCTCCTCAGGTTCAATTAACTTGCTTAGAGTGGCTCACAGAACTCAGGAAAACAGTTCACTTATGTTCACAGTTTTATTATAAAATAATATGATAAAGGATACAGATGAACATCCAGATGGAAGAGGGGGAAGAACGTCCATGCCCTCTCCACATGCATCCTTCTCCCAGCACCTCCAAGTGATCACCAACCCAGAAGCTCTCTGAACCCCTTCTCTTTGGGTTTTTTATGGAGGCCTCACTCCGTAGGCATTATTGATGAAATCACTGGCCAGGGTGACTGATTCAACCTCAGCCCCTCTCCCCTCCCCAGAGGTCAGGGATGGGACTAAAGACCCTCCAATCACAGGGTCAGCTCCCCCTGCAATCAGCCCCCATCCTTAGGAGCTTTCTAAAGGCCTCCTCATTAATATAACAAAAGACACCTTTATCACTCCCACCACAGGAAATTCCTAGGGTTTTACGAGCTCTGTGCCAGAAACAGGGATGAAGACCAAATACATATTTCTTATCATAAATCACAATATCACAGGAAGTGTTTCTTAGACTGTTACGTGCATGTTAATCACCCAGGGAGCTCTCTGAAATGCAGATTCTGATTCGGTAAGCCTGAGGGGGCATGAGAGTCTACAGTTGTAGCAAATTCCCAGGTGATGTCAATCCTGCTGATCTAAGAACAACACTGAGTGAAAAGGATCTGGGGGAAGTTTTATTGGCTTCAAACAATGCGGCATCCAAACTTTGGAGACCCCAACCCAAGAACTCTCTCTGTTCAGTTCAGTTTGCTTAAGTCCCCAAAGCCTAACTCTTGATGTCTTTTAGGTAATAACTCTCAGGCACATAATCAACTCTGACCATAATTCTCCTTCATTGCTAACAGCCAACTTTTGAATAGACCTAAAATTACAACCCCAAAAAAGGCAATGAGCCCTTCCTCAAAGAGCCCTTCCTCAAGCACAAAAATCCCCAGTCTTAAACAGAGTACTACCTGTGTTTGGAAACCAGCCTTATTCAGGATCTTCAGAATAAAATCCTATGGAAAGTATATGGTAACAGGGATCTAAGGTGGACCAAGGATTCCCTGACCCCAGATAACAAGAGGAAATCAAGTATCAGGAGTATTCTGGTGAGAATGCATGGATATACATTAATTGTTCAACTCAGAACTATCTGACATCACCATCATTATTTTCATTGCCAGCAGTTCCTCTCTTTTTTTTTTTTTTTTTTTGTGGTACGCGGGCCTCTCACTGCCGTAGCCTCTCCCGTTGCGGAGCACAGGCTCCGGACGCGCAGGCTCAGCGGCCATGGCTCACGGGCCCAGCCGCTCTGCGGCATGTGGGATCTTCCTGGACCAGGGCACGAACCCGTGTCCCCTGCATCAGCAGGCGGATTCTCAACCACTGCGCCACCAGGGAAGCCCTAGCAGTTCCTCTCTTTAAGGAGAACTCAGCACTTAGAGAAATATTGGCTCTTTCTTCTCAATTCCAGCCATTTAAAAAGACTAATTGGAAGTGTTCAGGAAGAAGTAGGGACAAGCACATCGCACCACAAACTTTAAGACTTGATTTCCAGCTCCAATTTAGCACTGATTAGTGCTGTGAACTTGGGATAGTCTCAAGTCTTCTTGAAACTAGCTTGTCTCCTTTGCAGAGTGAGGTTATTTGTCATAGGTGTTTAATGAAGTTCACATAAGATAATGGATATGTAAGTGCTTAGGAAAGCAAAAGCAAAAGATTTGTTCCAAACTTGGAAACTTCTACTCAATTGAGCCAACTTTCTTTGAGTACCAGCTGTGAGACTGAAAACACGTCAAGGATGACTTCTCTAGCTGTGCCAAGAAACACTGTCATAGCTGCAGAGCTTTGGTCCTTAGGACACACATCAGTTTAACGTCTCATAGAAAAGGCTCCCAGTTTGACAGCATCCCAATCACTGCCTTGGCTATGGTGACCGTAGAGAGTAACCTACTCTATGTAATTTTCATCTGTGTGTATGAGGCTATTTGGATAAAGAGGTGAGGAGGAAAGAGGTTTCTCTCTGGGGCCAAGCCAAGTTAGAGCCTGTGCTCTAATTCATGAAATGTTATTATCATGTATGTAGTATGGACCTTGTCATTAGACTAAAATGGGTCCCAATTCCATCTTGGCTTTTGCTTAGTTGCCTTGTTACTGATGTGTCACTTACTCTTTCTAAGCTTCCGTTTCCTCATCTGTAATACAGGAATATTTCTATTTCCTTTATCTTCTGTCATTAATAAAATGAAGACCGGGACTTCCATAGAGACAATTTCCTAAGGATAGTTTCCTAAGGCAATTTCCAAAGAAGTATACAGAACAGCAGGCTCATTCCTGGCTGCCTGAATCACCATTCTTTAATATCCTTTCTTCAAGAAGGGATGGTTTCTGCTCTAAAGTCCTGGCTCAATGGGGGAGCCAAAATCATTCCTTTAGTAATCTCTTATATAAATTTGAGAACAGTTTACAAAATTAACAATATATTTCTTTGCCAAGAATCTCAAATTATAAGAGAGAATGAGAGAGAATAAAACAAGCAAAACTTCACAAAGCACGTACCTTGAATAATACACTTAATGGATGCAGTTTGCCTTTGAATGCACCCAGCACCTGGGTCCTGTCCTACTCATGAGCAGAGACCACAATCAAAGAGCTCTCTTCCATTTTTCAAAGTCTAAATCTGAGAGGATAAAGTGGGGAGAGGGTCTCCACGTCTTACACTCCAATCTACCCGGGGCCTGCCTTCCAAATTCTGGTTTTCCTGGCTAAAACCAGTCTCTTCCATTGACAATGTCCAACTCCTTCAAAAGATACCAAAACAAGCTTTAGAATGTTGTAATAAAATAACAGAACCCAACTTTCAAAGAGGACACTCTCATACACACTATCAGTGGATTATTTAATTGCAATCGCACAATTATACTCAATAAATAGTAGTCACTGCAATTCTTTTCTTGTTGTTATTATTGTTGTGAGTCAGATGTTTTAACTTCCAGGTTAAAATATTTGTGGTGAGGATGTGAGTGATGACAGACGAGCTACACAGTTACTTATGGTCTTGGCAACCCCTCAGCATTCCCCTTGGTCATGAAAATGACCTTGCGATGACACCTAGCTGAAGCCAATAGGAATGAAGCCTCATAATACTGTCAGCAATGTTTATTTGTCATTCATCACAACATAAGTCATAAGAGATTCAGGATCCAAGAATTGGTCAGAAGCAGCTCACGCAGAAGAAATCACTGTCCCAGGCTGCTGATGAGACCAGCTGGCCTCAGCGGCTATATTTCTCAGGTACCAGAGAGGAATAACACGCTGTTTGTGATTCCTTGATTCAGAAAAGGATTATTAAACACACAGCATAGGGAGCCTCTGCAACAAGTAATGAGTTTACTAACTGAGATTTGTGGTGACAACCCTAAACTAAAGCAGAAAATATCAAAGTCAGGTCAATAGTATAGATTTCTCCCTTTTTAACAGTGTCTTAATGATCACAAAGAGGGCTGTTCTGTTTTGATTTTTTTTTGTTACATTCCAGTTGGCATTTCATGTTGACCTCAAAACAATTAATTTAGTAGGAACATCCCTAGAAGTATAGCTAATAAGTGCAAGGGATGATGTTCTCACAGGCTGTCTGTTTCCAAAGGAGATGGGGTGGGGGTGTGGGGGTGTGTGTGTAAAGAAGTGATGGCCTCTCATCTTTTTCAGAAAAACAACCCATTGATTTTGTCCCAAGTCAAATCAACATAATTCTGTCTCAAAATGCTCTTGAGAATGTTTCATAGCCGCTCAGAAAAGAGAACACATAACTTTGGAAGTTATGTGCTTAGGCTCCATTGCACACTGGGGGTTACGAACATGAGAGGCTTCAGTTGCGTTTTCCATTTAAAGGGTTTGGCCTAAACTGAAGTATGGCAGGTTCCCCGGCAGAAACTTATAGCAGTGTTTGAGGTCGTGTCATATAGAAGTCATCTAGTATCATTTTGGCTAAATGTACAGGAAGTTGGAAGGAATTTCCAATCTATCTCATCCTTCCCCAAGCCACTGCCCCCACCCCTGATAGCAAAATGCAGTTCTGAGAGGACTGGGAACCCAAGGGCCACTACCTCGTTGTTTACCACATGCTTAATTATGAAGCTCTCATTTTGTTCTGCAATCAGGGAAAGCAAAACATCATTTACAAGAGAAACCACCAGAAAAGGTCAGTCCTGAGAATTGATTGATGCATTCCCACAAGGAAAAGACTCTCATTCGAAGCCTGGTGGTTGATAAACACACTTATCTCACTCCCCATGGTGGAAACGTACAGCTTTCTGGCGTCAGTGAGGTGGCACAAACCAGGAGAAGTCTTCCCCGGGGCTGTGGGCAAGGCCGGCAGCGCACTGAGCAGAAGCCCAGCCTCCAGGCACATGGCTGCAGCCATCACATCACGGGCCCATTAGGAAACTCATCACTGCTGTCACAGGGTGAGTTTCCCCAGAGGCGCTGACATACTCAGCCACAGCCCCACACACATACAGGCACAGTTCTGCCAGCGCCAGGAGACCCCAGGCCGGAGATGGCAGAGCAATGGAACCGCGGGGAAACCTCAGGCCACCTTCCAGATTCAAGGTGTTATCTGTGCACTCAAGGTCTGGTTATAGGAAAGACAGGGCTTCTCTGCCCCCGCAGTTCTATTTTCAGAGGTTGGAAAGCTCTCATCACTACAAAATTCCTTGGCAAGATGAGGACCCAGCAAAATGATAACAAGGATAATCCACCTAGTGTGGCTCTCTCTTCTCTGTGCCTGGGTCCCTGGTACTTGCAACACCAAATGGCAGGCTGCACAGCAGGAGGACTGAGCAGTCCACTCAGGCCCCTGCTTTGTTTTAAACCCTTTAATGACTCCAAATGTCAGGAAAGTTTCTCAGGCTTGAGATTTTTAGCACATCTGAACACAGCAACCCCACAAACATTAAGAAGGCAACAAGCTAACCCACAGGCAGCTGAATCTCTACACTGAGATCCTGTATTTGCTTAGCTACACTGAGATCCTATATTCAGAGGTGAAGAGGAGGGTAGAGGGAGAAAGACTATTCCAAAGCTCGGTCCGGCATCTCACATCTAAAATTTAACATGACAGTTTAGTCAATGAAATAATTTGGCTGCCGATTCCCCATTGGCTCCCAGAGACATCAAATCCAGCATGATCTCAATCATTCAATAAACATTTATTAGGCACCTGGTAATCAATCCGAATAAAACAAAGATTCTTCCTCTACGAGTCAGGGTGCTTGGTTAACAATAACAGAAATGATGGCTTATTAGAAGAGTACTAGGTAGTTTGCAATCTCAAAGTGTAAATGAAGAGCCAGCCTTAGAAAACAGGCAGGAACCAGAACCAGAGGCAAGATCATAGAACAGGGATGATCTAGATGGTACACTACGGATGTCACCACTGGACATCAAACGCCACTACGGAGCTAGAGCAATGATCTCACCAGACCATGGCTTCTACCATAACCATGGCTGGAATCAATTCTCAGCAGCCCCTAGTGATAAACATTAATGCTCCAAATTAAGGTTCTAAGTAAGATCATGAGATCAGCTAATTTATATCATGTGCCCATGCGCCAATGTTGGGAGCAGGAAAGGACTATTTTCCAGACTTTTTGGCCTCTGTAGTCAGAAGCAGGGCCTCTTGTTGTAACATACATGATGATATATTCTACCAGAGAAAGACTGTTAAGATTTCCAATGGTCGAGAAAAAAAGAAAAAGAGAAATGTCTGCTAAAAACTTCAGAATGGAGTAGGAGTCGGGAGTGGAAACCTGATTATCTATAAACGTACATAACTATGACACCAGCAAAGTAGGATAGATACTACAGGTGAGGTGCTAGGGATAGATCTTGGCACCTAAATAAAGAAAATACTACTCTGGCTGGGGGGGTAAGGAAAATTTCATATAGAAATAATTTTTAGCTGAATCTTAAATGAAAGATGGGCTTTCAAAAGGTTTGTAAAGATATTGCAGGGAAGAAATACCCCTGTAGTATTAGAAGACCTTCCCAAGTATAAAATGAAACTTTGCTGGGGAGAGGTTTGGATGAGTGGACAGGTGCTTTGTATACAGCTTGAGAGCTTCTGCCAACTTAACCTTTCAATAAATCAATGGTCTTTCCAAAACAGAACAAATTCACATGACACTAAGGGAAAAGTGATATTCATCCCCAGGGCAAAAACAGAACAGGAAAAGTTATGCCCATCAGTTTCATCTTAACTTCATTCATATCACAAATAGGGAATTAATATAGAGAGAATACCTAACCTCTTTGCTTTTACAAAGTCATGCTAACTATAAACACAGATGGAACCAAACAGAAAACTGTTGACTTATGGCTGAGTTTGGTTTCTAAGATTTTGAACAGGTTGAGAAACTGCATACAATCAATTAAGTTGAAGTAATTAATCAATTTCACTAAGGCTGAAGGAAGATCTATTATAGAACTTTTCTGTGAGGGAAGGAAACTCTTTCCACAATGTGCCAAAATACTTAACATGACCATCAACGCTGGCATCTAACTGGTTTGCTTTCATCACATTTCTGTCTATAACAACTGTTGGAATTTTATTTATGAGAAAGGACATGAAAATTCAAATTCAAGACCAGGAATTTTTCTTACATAGAAATGTAAGAATCACCCTGTCTTTGTTTGAAAGAGGGTGACCTAAATGGCAAGCAGTCTGAAACACCAGGCACAAGAGGAATGTGAGGAAAAGCATAGGAAGAGCTAGAATGCAAGGGCCAGAGAAGCTGCAACTCAAGGGGAATATGGGAATTCTTTTCAAATAGCTGATGGATTATAAGATAAAATTGGCAAAAATTAAAGTAATCCAGTAATGGATTCAGCTATAAATAAGAATGGACCATTCAAGTAGAATTTGGATAATGATCTGTTGTTATGGTGATGACTGCTGAAGTTCTTCAAATTTCAAAGCTGAAATGACCAGATGGGATAGCTGCATGTCGATTTGTCTAAATCTAAAGGTCAGCATAAGAACATTTATATAAATAATTTTGAAAAAAATAACTACTGTTGACTAAATGAATGCATGATTCCTGTATAAAGATCACGTTAATAGAGAGCAAAATCTTGAGTTTCTTCTCATTAAGCGATAGTTGCCAAAGACTTTACATGGACCTAAAGGATCTTTTGCTACTAGAGTTATCTAATTATTCCTGGAGGTCAAAATAAAGTCATTTCTGTAAACAATTTCTGAAAGGTAAAATATTCTTTGGATAAACAATTTTTCCATGAAGATCAGATAAAAATAAATCAAGATCTTGGGTTCCCTGGCTGATGTCTAAGTGGCATTAACTGTCCCCACTCCTCTCTCATCTCCTCTTCTACCTGCCCCACCCTCAATCACTCTATCATAGTCACCTCAGCCTCTTCAGATATGCCAGGTACCATCTTGCCTCGGAGCTTTTGCACTGGATGTTCCCTTGGACTAGAATTTCTCTCCCAGAGAAGAAACCCTTTTCTCCATATCTCACCTTCTTGGGATGGTTTTCTCTGACCACTCTACATAAAACTCCCTACCGCAATGCATACAACACACACACACACACACACACACACACACACACACACACACACACCACCCACATACTTGTGTATATGCATATACATACACAGCAGAACCAATCTCCTTACCTGCTTTTTGATTTACATATACTTCCCACCTTTCAAAATTCATACTTACTAATTACATTCACTATCTCTCTCCCCATTTTAGAATATAAGCTAAAGAGTTAGGAGTCTGTATGCTTTATACAAGAAAGAAATCCTCACGTCTCAAACAGTACCTTGCATATAGTAAACCTCAAAAAATAATCATGGAATAAACTGAAGCATACAGATTTGACTATGATATTACTAAGATAGGATTTGGTATCAGCAACATAACTATAAAATACATTTGTGGTAACTCATGCATTTAAAAAAATTATAATGAAAAGTAGACATTAGAAGTTATAAATTGGATTAGCAGGCAAGATGGCGGAAGAGTAAGACGTGGAGATCATCTTCCTCCTCACAGATACATCAGAAATACAGCTACACGTGGAACTTCTCCTATAGAACACCCACCGAACGCTGGCAGAAGACCTCAGACCTCACAAAAGGCAAGAAACTCCCCACGTACCTGGGTAGGCAAAAGAAAAAAGAATAAACAGAGACAAAGAATAGGGACGGGACCTGCACCAGTGGGAGGGAGCCGTGAAGGAGGAAAGGTTCCCACACCCTAGAAGCCCCTTCGCGGGCGGAGACTGTGGGTGGCGGAGGGGGAAGCTCCGGAGCCTCGGAGGAGAGCGCAGCAGCGGGTGCGGAGGGCAAAGCGGAAAGATTCCCGCACAGAGGATCGGCGCCGACCAGCACTCACCAGCCCGAGAGGCTTGTCTGCTCACCCGCCGGGGCGGGCGGGGGCTGGGAGCTGAGCCTCGGGCTTCAGTTGGATCCCAGGGAAAGGTCTGGAGTTGGCAGAGTGAAAACAGCCGGAAAGGGCTAGTGCGCCACGGCTAGCCGGGAGGGAGCCCGG
>NC_041225.1:42382984-42406789 GCF_002837175.3 Physeter macrocephalus
TGGGCATATACCCTGAGAAAACCATAATTCAAAAAGAGTCATGTACCACGATGTTCATTGCAGCTCTATTTACGATAGCCAGGGCATGGAAGCAACCTAAGTGTCCATCAACAGATGAATGGATAAAGAAGATGTGGCACATATATACAATGGAATATTACTCAGCCATAAAAAGAAATGAAACTGAGTTATTTGTAATGAGGTGGATAGATCTGGAGTCTGTCATACACAGTGAAGTAAGTCAGAAGGAGGAAAACAAATACCGTATGCTAACACATATATATGGAATCTAAGAAAAAAAAAATGTCATGAAGAGATTAGTGGTAGGATGGGAATAAAACACAGACCTACTAGAGCATGGACTTGAGGACATGGGGAGGGGGAAGGGTAAGCTGTGACGAAGTGAGAGAGTGGCAGGGACATATATGCACTACCAAATGTAAATTAGATAGCTAGTGGGAAGCTGCCGCATAGCACAGGGAGATCACCTCTGTGCTTTGTGACCATGAGAGGGGTGGGATAGGGAGGGTGGGAGGGAGGGAGACGCAAGAGGGAAGAGATATGGGAACATATGTATATGTATAACTGATTCACTTTGTTGTAAAGGAGAAACTAACACACTATTGTAAAACAGTTATACTCCAATAAAGATGTTAAAAAAAAAAAGTTATAAATTGAAAGAAAGAAACTACTTACTAAACATAAAAGGAAAAGCTAGCACAGTATTTAGAGGGAAATGTATATCCTTACGTTAGAAAAAAAGGAAAGGCTGAAAATTAATGATCTAAATATTCATCTCAAGAAAGATCAACATACTATAATAAATTGAAATAATTTGAGAAAGGAAATAATAGAAATAAAATTAGTTAAAATAGAAGATGAATACAAAAAGAGAGTTTTAGCAATATCAAATTTGGTTCTTTGAAAACACTAAAAATATTTTTAAAGAAAAAAGAAATGTCCTTATCAAAAGTGATCAAGAAACCAGGGGAGAAGATACTAAAAAACAATAATCAATGGGGAACACACAGAATTCAATAATGAAAGATGAAAAAGGGGAATACTAACTAAAACTTTACTGTAAAAAGCAAAAGTTAGACAAAATAAGTATTTCCTTGAAAATACCATAAGAAAAGGGAGCTGAAAAGAAATAAGAACAACATAGACCAAAATTAAAAGATAAAATATAAGGAGATATGGGTGAAGAAAGGAAATAGAATAAAATCAAAATAGAAAAGCAAAATTAAAATCCAACAGGAAGGCAGTAAAGAGCAGGTCTGATTTTGTGAAAAATCAGATCAGATGTTTAGAACAACCTGAGAATTTCCCTGAAAATGAGGAGAAAAACAAAAAAGGAAATGGAAAACAATGAAGGAAATAGTAGAAATATAGATTCACTCTAACAAAATATGCATTCTAACTTAAAAAAAAAAAGAATGTTTTGGGACCTCCCTGGTGGCACAGTGGTTAAGAATCTGCCTGCCAATGCAGGGGACACGGGTTCGAGCCCTGGTCCAGGAAGATCCCACATGCCGAGAAGCAGCTAAGCCCGTGTGCCACAACTACTGACTGAGCCCGCGCTCTAGAGCCCGCGAACCACAACTACTGAAGCCCGTGAGCCTACAGCCCATGCTCCACAACAAGAGAAGCTACCGCAATGAGAAGCCCACACACCGCAACAAAGAGTATCCCCTGCTCACTGCAACTAGAGAAAGTCTGCATGCAGCAACAAAGACCCAACACAGCCAAAAATAAATGAATAAAGAATAAAATAAATTTATTTTTAAAAGAATGTTTTATAATGAAGTCATAATTAAGGCAATTTTTTTGTGTTTTTTTTAAGTCTTGAGTTGAAATAGATACATGATTGTATCTATTGATTAACAGGGCTCAGACTAAATTCTTGGTAAAAATCGATGAAAGGAAAAAGTCACATCTAGTAACCTGCTGGCAATTATCTTAATTGTCAGTTAAAAAATAATTACTAAATTTTTAAGCAAATATGCAGAAAAATATGTGTTATTGGCAGCTTTTCATTGCTCAATTAGTTGGACATCTAATTCAGAATCAGTTTATTTATGTGCCGAAATCTAGATTTTGTAATCCCACATACAAAATTGAGCCTGCTTTGCTTCACATAGCTACTCCTCAGCAGACTTCTCTCTTTCCCCAGAACCAGGCAATTATCTGGAGACATACCTTCCTCCCACTGTTGTGTGGGAATGTGTTTGAGGAGAAAACAGTGACTTCACTGTGACAAAGACTGCTAGCAATGTTTATAGTATTTATGTTTTTCATCTACTACCAAGATAATTACAAGTCTTTCTCTTCCATCCACAAAATCAGAGAAGCAATTTTAATAACAAGATAATAAAATAACTGATTTTTATAATTCAAACTCCAGTTTAATAGCTAAAGTAAGTTTTTAAACATTAGGACAAAGCAATAAAAACTAACCAGCGGTCAATAGTATACCAAGCTTCTCTTCATTTCCCCTTCATTCTATGGATTGTAACTGATCTGTAGTCACTATGCTTTAAAATCGCTGCACAGTGTAAAGTAGAAGCTATATTAAACTCCAAAGAAAGAAAGATTTTAAGAAAATACAACAAAATTTTCCAAGCTTATCTTTAAGTAATAGAACTTTTGTTCTATAGTTACAATAGATTTTGTTGCTCTTTGTATTTTCTCTACGTTCCAAAGTTTCTATATTTCTTTTTACATAAGAAATATTAACATTTTAAAACATTACAGGACTAAAATTATGCAAATAAAAAAAGAGTGGATACATGTGTATGTATAACTGGTTCACTTTGCTGTACGGCAGAAACTAACACAACGTCATAAGTCAACTATACCCCAATAAAAATTTTTTTTTTTACAACTCACCAAAATGTTAACAGCAGTTATTTAGTGGCACTGTGGTTAAGAATGAACATTTATCTTCCCTCAAGATTTCTGTAGTCTAAATTTCTATGAGTAATGTGTTTCATACTATTATTTATTTTCAAAAAATGTAATTAATTTAATATTTATTTTCCTAACAAAAGAATAATTATACCTATGTTAGGAAGGGTTCCTGAAGGAAATAAAGGACACTCTCGAAAAGATTTACCTGAAAGAGCCTAGTGAAGGGAATATTTAAAGAGGTTTGGGCAGGGTTAGGAACTAACAAGGTAAAAATAGATGAAAGGAAAAAGCCACATCTAGTAGCCTGCTGGAAATTATATTAAATTAACACTAAACACAACAACAAAAAATTACTAAATTTTTAAGCAAATATGCAGGAAAATATGTTACTCCCAAAGGGACAGGAATCTGCTGATCTCTACGTCTTTTTTATGCTCTGTCAAAAATATAAAATACCTAAAGTTTTGAGGAAAAAAAATATTGAAACCTAATGATTACAAGGAATGGTGAGACACCCAGGGTTGGGGAACAGAAGAAAGCTGTTCACACTTGTGATACTGAGGGAGTAAAGGGAGAAAATGGCGCTTCTAAAACCCAGGGAGAGCTGAAACTACAGCAGCAAGGACCATTTGGCATGTGCTGTGGCTGGAACAAAGTCACTGCCAGATGCGTGATGGGGGCGGGGAGTGCAGGTAAGACTCTGACTTTCCATTCTCTTGCCCTTTGAGATCCCGCCCATGTTTCCCACTGCTTGAACCCAAACAGAGCAACAGGCAAGGGAGCCTGCGAGACGCAGAGCTCAGAAGTCAGGCTTCTGGAGCACAGAGCGGGACACAGAGGGTGGGTAATGGATCTGGGTGGGCAGGTAGGCAGAGGGTCAAAAATAACCAGTACAGGCCTCTGTGTCTACAACACCCTAGCTGAGAGCATCCAGGCACTTTTCACCTCATTCTCAGACCCCTGACTCAACAACTGAATTAACTTTTGGACTCTAGTCTCTTTTCATCTCTGTCCTACCTGGACCTGGCTATTCTCTGCTATTCAAAGGATAAACAGTAGTATAATAATCCAGATCCAAGATAATGGCTTAACCAGAAGGGCAGCAGTGACGTGGGTAAAAAGTGATCCAATCCTGGATATATTTCAAAAGTAGAGTCCATAGGATTTGCTAATCCCTGTGAAACAGGGATGAGTCAAGGATGACAGCAAGCTCTGGTGGCCTAAGCCACAGGGAAAATGGTCTTGGCACCAACAGAGAAGAACAAAACATCAAGAGCTTAGTCTTGAACATATTGAGATTTCTATTAAACATCCAAGTGGAAATACTGAGTAGTCACATGGATACTTATATTATATAAATGTGGAACTCGGGGAGAAGGTCTGTGCTTGGAGTATAAATTTGGAAGTCACATTTTGTATTTGGTGTGTGAAACCATGTAATTGAATAAGATCATGAAGAAATAAGTGAAAGAGTGGTAAGCCCTGCAACATTCCAACATTAAGAAGGCAGGGAGATAAGAAAGAATCAACAATGAAGACTGAGAAGGAGCAGCCTGTGAGACTGCAGGAAAACTGGGGGTATGTGTTCTACCTGGAAGCCAATTTAAGAAAGGAATTACCCAGAATCCAGGAGGAAAAGGTAAATAACTGTAGCAGATGTTGCTTTAAGTCCAGTAGGGGGAGGGCTAGGAAGTAATTATTGGATTTATTAAACAGGGGTTCTTGGTGAGCTTGTCAAGATCATTTTTACTGGATTGGTAAAGGTGGACTCAAAGCAGAACAGGAAGAGAAAAATTAGGGATAGTGTATATCACAGACAATTCTTTTGAGATTTGTTTTTAAAGGCTATTGATGTGGAAAGTAGGGGCATCAAGGTTTACATGTTTATCTGTTTTAAAGATGGAAAAAATAATGGGATGTTTGTATATGGTTGGAAAATACCCCATTCTCTAGATTGAGATATTCCTCAGGGTATCAGATATCTGACAGCATTTTCTGGAAAAAAAATATATGTGTATCCACATCTATTCATAAATTCCCTTAAGATTTTGAGAGCTGGTCTCTAAGGAGCTGATTTTAATCTTTGCCATCTCCAAATTAGACAACCTTAGAGAGTGGAGAGATAAATAACGTCTCTGGTGTCTTACAGCATCGACTGATGTTGGCCAGCACTGACAGTTCTTAGTAATTGAAGAACCCATGATTGACTTACTTCTGCCCCCTCCACACTCTGTTTCTGAAACATGAGGGTCTCCTGGAGTGAAGGAGGCTAGGCAGAGAGAGATGGGAGCGGAGGCCAAACATGACTTCCAGACAATTCCTACTTCAGTGTCAAGTAGACTTCATTTTTATGCTTTTGATGTAATCACTTTCCTACTTCCTATTCCGCATCTCCGCTTCTTCTTCTCCCAGTGAGAAAAAGAGGAAATGCAGCGAGTCATGGGTGGCACTGGTTTTTCTTTATTTTTCTGAATTTTTTCATCATGGTCTTTGGGATCAGGGGAAAAAATCTTCCATACATCACATTAGAGTCCATCTCCCTGTTCTGGACTACGCTTCCCATTCCTGACACTCCTCTCTCTAAATAGATTATTTCCATTTCTACACAGCTATATTTCCTGGCAAAACACAAACTGTATCAAGGTGAAATTGTGAGGAAGGCATGGAGCTCAGTTTGGACAATGATTAAATTCAGATGTAATAACCAAGGAACCATGTAAGCCATGGGCAGGGAAACGAGGAGTTGATTAGTATGGTCCCAGGGTTAACAACTAGGGAAAATGAGAAAAATGATTAACAACAAGAAATCACTGAGCAGTGCCATTCTCTGCTGGGTCCTGGCAGCCAAGTAGCCCAGGAGTTTCCCAGATTCCACTTTTCTCTGCTCCCTACGTTCAGCCTGCCTCCAACTGCTGCATTTTCTTCAAACACGTTTCTTTGGTATTTCTGCAACCTTAGGCAAGCTGAGGGCCTCCGAGCCTTAGAGTTTAATGCTTGTCTTTGCCTGGTGTCTGATTCTCACTCTCCAGATGACCCCCACCAAAGAAGTTTCTGCTCTGCAGCAAGAATGAGCATTTACAATTTACTCTATTTCCAATGCTTCCAAAATCAAATTCAGAGTCCTGGTCTTAAGCTTTTGGATTTTCTATCATTCCTTGCTCCTGTCATCAAGTTTCCCTATAGAACCCTCTCTCCTAACCCATTCCTTTACCTCTACACCTACTTCCTCTCTTCTAGGGCTTCCAGCTCAGAGTTGACTGTCTTTACCTGTGCTATATATTGTATTCTTAGCGATCAAGTGTTTTCTCAACCCCAGTTTATATGATTCTGTGATTATTTGTTAATAACTCCATAAATTCTGTACACACTAAGGAGATGGCAAGCATGTCAGAAAAAAAAAATAATCCATATGGTTTATCATTACAGCAGGTGGAACACATTAGACATGACTCACCCAGGCAGGAGTGTGTCTTTATAAACCTTAGCACATCAGCATGCTGGGTTAAGGAGTGCAATCTTTAGCAAAGAAACCTTAATCCTCTCTGCATAATAACAAAGCAGCACTTACCTAGGCTCAGTGAAAAAATTCATAGAGCCAATGTCTGGAGGAGAATGAGCTGAGGTGCTTTATATGGTCTGCTTAATCAAACACTCATTCCTTTGACTGCATGTGCAGCAACTTTACAACATGGCGTAGGATCCCTCCCCCGTCTGTCTCCTGACTCTCTCTCCAGCCTCCCCCATCAGAGCTCCTCCACATGCTCCTTACACTCAAACCAGCTCCCCAGGTTCTATCGTCCTTCTTCTGAACTGGTCACATAGTTCTCTGTGCCTTGTTTTCCCTTAGACTCCTTTTTCACTTGGTAAACACCTATGCAACTTTCAAGATTCAATTCAAAAGTCACTTCTTCAGTGAAGCCTTTCCGACTGCACATCTCCTAGCAAAGTACCAAGTATCCACAGCAGGCACTCAGTATAGACTTATGGATTGACTGATTATATTTTAGAATCTGTTCCACTTATTTTCTTTCTAGACCTCCAAACTATAAAGGTCTTTTTGGAATTTATTCAAAACCAACCCCAAAATCAAAGTCCCAAACTAAACATAACAGCAACAGATTTAACAGTGTTTTGTGAAGGTGTAGGAACAGCTCAATCCCATCACTGTGTACAATGATCTGGGTATTGGAACGGAAATCCAACTATTAACCTTTGTTCTGATATTACTATGTAGGTAAATTTCAAATTGTGCAACAGCTATATTTCTAAAACATTAAATCATGTTTTAAACGCACTGCTGTTTGCCCCTACCAGTTTAAGGAAATCAAGGGAAAAAACACTTATATAAAATAAAACACTTCCTAATATGAACAATTATTCTCAAATATATCTAGTTTGTAAATTTAAAGTCTGGCAAATCCACCTTCTCCAAATTAGGATCCACCATCATTATTATTTATCATTCAAAATAGAAATTTAAGTGTGCAAACTTACAAAAGGTAAGAAAATAGGATAATTTGTAAGAAGATATATAGAACTGGGCAAAATATCCCTAGTTATTCTCATTTTTTTTCCCTTAAAAACAAGAAAGCAAAACAAAAATATATACAATTAAAGTATTAAAACCCTCTCATATCATTTACTACATTTAATCTCTACAAAATCACTACAAATAAGCAAGGAAATTATTACTATTGTAACTATTTCATAGATGGAGAAAGTAGAGCCCAGAGAGAGGCAAAGCAAAGAATCCCAGGTTATACTGTGTCAAAGCTAAAACTAAGTCAGGCCTGGGGACTTCCAATTCTGTGCTCTTTGGAACTCTTCTATAGAGAAAAAAAAGCCAAGTTCAATAGTATAGCTGTAACATTTACAACTTGAGATGATTTCGGAAATCTTCATCACAATGCGCTTCAGTGAGTAGAAGTTTAATCTGTTAGTGGGAGAGAATTGTTTACTTGGGGAACCTTGATAAGAATAACATTATTATAAGTCATTGTAAATATATAGACTTAAAAAAAACTCATGGAATATGTGAAATAGGATATTTCTCACATAATTATAATTTTCGATATAAAAAAATGATATATGCCAGAAACGGTGTCTTTATTTCAACCTTCATGACAATCTGCACAGCAAGTAATACCATTCATATTTTATAGATGAGAAACTGAGACTGAGAAAAGTTACTAAATTATCCAGGTTGACATAGGAAATTTACCAGTGTTGTCTCCCTCATTCCTGGCATTATGCCTAGGACAGGGAATGCTTTAGATAAATATTTTTGAATGAATGAATGAACAAACAAAGCAGTAAAGCCATGGTTTGATTCAGGTGTGTCTGCTTCTGAAGGTCAAACTTTCTTCCTTGTGGCACACTCTTTGCTTTTTAGATAAATGTACTGGAGTCTTTAAAAGAGAGAGTGTCGCATGTGAATTTTCAGATGATCTGCTATGTGAAGTAAGGGAGGCCTGGATTGTAAAATGCACTCCATACTGGCGGCATTGAGACCTATCAGGCCTGATTTCCACTCCTGCCTTTAATCTCTCAGTTGGCTTGTCTGGATATGGCTAAAACTTTAGGCTGGTTGGGAAGTGAATCACTCTATCCCCTCCTTCCCTTCAGCTCCCCAGACTCCATCACACTCTCCCTGGGGTCTTTCCCTACTCTCCAGAGCTGTACTTAACATTCAAATTAATGCACACGAGGACGCCCTGCCTGTAGGCACCTCTGAAAGGAACACAGGCAACTTCAACCAGATGACTATTTCCAGTAGGGAGAGATAGCCAGTGACAGGTGAATGCAACCTATTCTATCACATGAAGGACTAAAGATATTTACTTGTCATAAACGGAACAAAAATGGGAATGAAAATCCTTTTTCCAAATCATGAATTCCCAAAAGCAAATCAAGAGGTAAGGTTAAAGAGCAGCCTTTTTGTATATAAAAAAGATAAACAAGGAGGACTTACTGCATAGCACAAGGAACTATATTCAATATCTTGTAATAACCTATAATGGAAAAGAATCGGAAAAAGAATATACATATATATATAATTGAATCACTTTGCTGTACATCTGAAACTAACACATTGTAAATTAACTATATTTCAATTTTTTAAAAACCCAGCTATAGATTTTTTAAAACTCGTAATATATACATGTTATCAGTGTACAGCTCAACGACTTTTCACAAACTAAAAGCACTCACGTAATCAGCACTCAGGTCAAGAAAGAGAACCTGACTCACAGCCTAGGATCTCTCCTGGGTCTACTTTCCAGTCACTATTTATCACCCCAGTCCCGCAATCACTATCCTTATTTCTAACAACAAAGGTTAGATTGTCTTGTTTCGATACTTTATACAAAATGGAATCATGCAGTAAAGTAAATAAATAAAAAATAAAGTCAAGGGATTTTCTTCCACATCCTTGGGTCCTTTGCTACAAATTCTCAGTAAGCAATCAAAGACAACTTCACAAACCAAGGGAAAATGGTGGGGAGGGTGGGCGGTGTGCAGACCACTGTAACATGTCACCATTGACCCTCGTAGGGAAGGTTTGCCCAGCAGGTAACCCTACCTCCTCCCTATTTTCACCAAGGCTTTTCAAGTCTATTATTGTAAAGTGCAATGATTCCACAGACTCTCTGACTCCATCTCCGAACCCCACATGTTGTCCGGAGACAAAGAACCCAATGTGTTGGGAAGGCTCACCTGAGGGTGCACAATTACAAAAGACCAAGAGAGGCACATGGGGATGCAGGGCAAGGCTAAGGAAGTAGAGAGAAGAGAGGTCCTTGCAGAACACCAGCTCACTGGAAGAAATACCAGAGACAGCAAGTCATGAGTAGATAAATTCACAGCACACAATTGCATTTCCTAAGCCTTTTAGCCTCACGCTCTCTCTGCAAAGCCTTTGCACCACAGACCATCTCTAACATTCTGAAAGCACAGCCTACCCCATCACCATCATGAGTTGGGTTTTCTCCAGAAAGAAGGATGCAGCCATGCAATCTGGTGTTTGTACAGAAAATACAACAGCAGAGGAAGGGGAAGGTACACTCAAGAACATCTGCTCAGACACCATCTGAGTCAGGCACTCACAGGATGGAAACATCTGTTTCCAACAGCTCCACATTCCAGGAGCCTGGAGCTGCAGGAGAGGGGGAACCTAGAGAGAGGAGCTGGGAGAGGAGAGACTTAAACAAAAAGGAAGTCAGAAATTAAATGATTCAGATAACGTGCAAGGAGATGTTGAAAATAAAGACACAGAGGGTGGGAATGAGAAGTGTCTCTGGACAGAGTTTTGGTAGTCTTCCAGCACAAATGATGAATATGGCTCCTAAGGAGAAAGAAACATCAACCTGTGCTCTCTAGAGCAACTAGAAGGAGCACCAAGACCCACAGTTTTCTGCCAGATGCTTAGGTAACTTGCCCAAAGTCATAGGTTGTAAGCAGAAACTAGGGTAAATCCAGGTCTCTCAGACCCAGTGACCACGCTGGATCCTCCACTCAACACTTGAGCTCTTTGTAGCATTTACAGTAACCATTATTCTCTCATCCCTGAAAAGTTCTTCTGCATTGGCCTCCAGGGCTCCTCCCTCTCTGGGTTCTCCTCCTACTCCTCTGCCCAGTTCTCCTCAGCATCCTTCTCCATCTCTTCTTTATCTCTTACATACTCCCTAAGCCTCCAATTTGTCCCTCATGCATATGAGCCAGAGAGTAAATATTTTTCCTAGATGATATACCTCATCGACTTCTGCATATAACTCTATGCTGATAGCTCCTAAACGTCTATATTAGATCAAACCCTTTCCTTAGCCCTACATCTACAAAACCAACACCATTTCCAACTTCCTCACAGGAATCACAATCAATATTTCCCAAACTAAGATCGGCAGGTCTATATCTCCAGAGGACACCCCTTCCCATTTTACTCCAAGCTGCATGAAATGCACCACTGTGTCCCCATAATTTCCAAAGCAACATGTTGTTATAGCTCTCACCACAGAACATTTTAGTTGTGTATTTACCAATCTTCCCAAAAGACTTGAGCTGCTCAGGAATTGGAACTGTCTCATTCATATGGATCTAAATATCAAGTAGGCAGTTAATGATTCTTGAATGAGTAAATGTAGAGCCTAGTTAGAGACACCACCATAGCATGTCCCACAAGAAGTCATTCTAAGTGCCTCCTTTTCTCTCACCCTCACATCCAGGTGGCCAAGCTGTATATTTACTTACCTTCCACATAACTTTTGAACATTTTGTTCATTACCATTTCTAACCAGTCTCTCCCCAACTCTACCCATCCTTTCACCAATCCCCACCCGGTTTCAACTCTCGAAGATCTAGAGGCAGTTAGTGAGTAGAAAAAGTGAATTAAAAAACATAATTGTTAAATACATAAAAAGCCAAACCTCTCTTTCTACACAAGCCAACAGCCCAAAAAGTCCCAAAGCAAGGGAGAAAAGAACCATTAACTTTAAATATTGATTTTTTTTGTAGTGAACATTTTTTAATTGAAGTATAGTTGATGTACAATATTATATGTTACAAGTGTATAATAGTGACTCACAATTTTAAAGGTTATACTTTATTCATAGTTATTATAAAATATTAGCTATATTCCCTGTGTTGTACAATATATCCCTGTAGCTTATTTTATACCTAATAGTTTGTACCTCTTAACCCCCTACCCCTATATTACCCCTCCTCATTTCCCCCTCCCAGCTGGTAACCAGTAGTTTGTTCTCTGTATCTGTGAGTCTGCTTCTTTTCTGTTATATTCACTAGTTTGTTGTAATTTTTGGATTCCACATATAAGTGATATCATATGGTATCTGTCTTTCTCTGGCTGACTTATTTCACTTAGCATAATACCCTCCAGGTCCACCCACGTTGATGAAATGACAAAATGTCATTCTTTTTATAGCTGATTGGTATTCCATTGTGTGTGCGTGTATATACACATACACACAGATATATATATATACATATGATCTTCTTTATCCATTCATCTGTTGAGGGACACTTCGGTTGCTTCCATATCTTGGCAATTGTAAATAATGCTGCTAAGAACATCGGGGTGTGTGTATTTTTTCAAATTAGTGGGTTTTTTTCATATATATACCCAGGAGTGGAATTGTGGGGTCATATGGTAGTTCTATTTTTATTTTGGGGGGAAAACCTCAATACTGTTTTCCACAAGGGCTGCACCAATTTACATTCCTACCAACAGTGTTCAAGGGTTTTCTTGTCTCCACAGCCTCGCCAACATTTGTGATTTGTGTTCTTTTCAATGATAGCCGTTCTGACAGGTGTGAGGTGACATCTTATCCTTGTTTTCATTTGCATTTCCCTGATAATGAGCAATGTTGAGCATCTTTTCATGTGCCTGTTGGCCAACTGCATTTCCTCTTTGGGAAAAATCTCTATTCAGTTCTTCTGCCCATTTTTTATTGGGTTGTTTGTATTTCGATGTTGAGTTGTAAGAGCTGTTTATATATGTTGGATATTAACTCCATATAAGTCATATCATTTGCAAATATTGTCCCACATTCCGTAGGCTGTCTTTTCATTTTGTCAATAGTTTCCTTTGCTGTGCAAAAGATGTTAAGTTTAATTAGGTCCCATTTGTTTATCTTTGATGTTATTTTCTTTGCTTTAAGAGACAGATCCAAAAAAAAAATTGCTACAATTTATGTCAAAAAATGTTCTCTCTATGTTTTCTTCTAGGAGTTTTAGGTATCTGGTCTTACCAAGGCAATCTACAGATTCAATTCAGTCACTACCAAAATACCAATGGCATTTTTCACAGAACTATAAGTTACTGAACAAAGACTGTTTGGGAGACTAGACTGACCATAAGAACTTTAGTTGCTGAAGAGTAACTAGAGAAGCATAGGACTTTCCTTGTACTTTTTTCATCTAAAGAGAAAGAGAAAGAACTAGCCCACAGAATGGATTTGAAGGGATAGAGGGAGACGAAGGTAAAGTCGCCATATTGTCGTGTTCTACAAGTTCTGCTTATTTGACAGAACTTATTTGACAAATTGGGGAAATGTTTTTCCCCAATTTGTATGAAACTGTTTTAGAGTTTAGTTGAGCTGTAGTTAAGTAGTTAACATAATTCCATCATTTATAGGCATTTAATTAAAATAATTTTTATTTTGACTTGGCAGCTGTCCAACCATGAAGCTAATGTGTCTCCTCTCCCATGTCTCACCCAATTTGAAGGCCCTTGTGTAGCTCATGAGCCCTATTCATCCTGCCTGCAGAGCCCAAACAATAAAGCTGCACTGACTCATTACACTCACTCAGCCAAAGTGCACTTTGAAAAATGTAAAGCAGATCATGTGTTTCCTCCATCTAAAATCCTTCCATTAATCCTAATCACCTACAGGATAAAGCCCAAATTCCTAAATGGGCAAGCATGAGCTTCACAGTCTGACCCCAGTTCCCTGTCCAGCCTCATCTCTTCCCACTACCTGCCACCATGTTCCACTATTGTGGGAATTTATGCAAATGCAGCATGAGGCTACTTTATACGTGTTTTACATTGTCTGGAATATTCTTTCCTGTATCGTGTATCAAGTTCAAGTCGTTACCATTTTTAAGACTTTTTAAGAATATCACCAACTCTCTGAAACTTTATTGAATCTCCTTCCCCAGGCCTAGTCATAGTTTATCAGCCATCCTCCTGTTATTGCTTTTATCACATGCACCTGGCTAAATATTTGTTACATGTCTGCCTTGCCATCTGGACTGGGAGGCAGGGGCTAAATTTTATCCAAGCTTGGTTCTCAAGCTTTAAACCTAAAACTTGACACATATTAGTTAACGAAAAAACTTTTCTTGAACTAATATATCAAAGAATGCAGTTGCCTATAATAACAATATAAATTACAATTATTTGGAGGCTATAAAGTAAAGAATATACATATTAAAAGAAGGAAGATTAGGCCGAATTAGGTGAAGGAACTTTAAAAGGAACTTCAAATATGTGATTATGTTACATATTTGTAGCACAATGAGAATGTGAAGGAGACACAGAAGATCATAGAAAAGCAAATATTATTTCAGGTTAAAGAGGAATAAGATTGATTCTGAATCTAGAGGTAGCTTGTCTTGACATCAACCCCTAGCAAGATTCTATAAAATATTACTGAATCAATTATGTATGATGAAATTGAATATATAGAGGAAACAGCATTACTGGGAATAACTATTTCTCTCCTAAAAAATAAAAATCATATCTAAAATCATTATTTTTGTTTTCTCAAAGTTATTAGTCTGATAATTCAGGACCATGAGATACCTATAAATAAAAATTTGTCAAAACCCTTATTTGGATCATCACAATATTTTCTTAAACAAGAAACAGAAATACTAAAATATGAGTTAATTCAAGTACTGTGACATAAGAGAACCCATTCATACTACAGGTCTAACCTCAGAGTAACAAGCGTTCTTCCACCTGGGCAAGATGAGGAGAGAGATACCCCATGTAATGTGTTCATATTAAGACCACTGAAGGCTAAAGGTTGAACAGGAACACTGAGAAAAAATCCTTCGGCACCATTCCTTACCCAAAGCACACAAAAAAGAAACTCATCACTAGACAACTTTAAAGACTATGTTAGACAAGAGGTAACTGTAGTAAGAAAAACTACCAAAAACAAAAATTCAGTTGAAATATTACCAGTCTGATTCAATCCTCCACACTAACGGCCTAACAGAAGGAGACGTGCCCATTTCCTTTTGTTAGTAATAGTTACTTCAGTCTCTTCTGTTCTTCAACATACTGGCTCTGATATTTAATCAAAAATGATGACACAAACAAAAAAAGCAAGGAAAAGAACCCACCGTCAATAGATAAAGTAGTCAATATAAGCAGACTTAGGGATGACTAGAACTATCAGACAGGTACATTAAAATAACTACAATTATTATTTTAAAGGATCTAGAGCAGGGATCAGGAAACTATGGCCTTCAGCACAAATTCAGCTTCTTCTTATATTTGTAAAGAAAATTTTATTGAACATAACCACACTTATTCATTTACAATTATTGATGGATACTTTTACACTACAATGGCAGAGATGAATAGTTATGAGAGAGACTATAGATCCTATATAGCATAAAATATTTAATATCTGCCCTTTTACCAAAAATAAAATAAAAAGACTTGCTGAAAAAAAAAAGACTTGCTGATCTCTGGTCTAATGGAAAAGGTTGACAATGTGCATAAACAAATATGGAATATCAACAGAGAGATGGAAACTATAAAAGTCAAATGGAAATGCTACAAATAAAAATGATATCAGAGATGAAGAATTCCTATGTTGGGCTCACCGGGAGGATGAAAACTGTATAGCAATAAATTTGTTACTTGACAATGTGTCAATGCCAATAGAAATTATCCAAATTGAAACACAGAAATATAAAAAAGGAGGAAAAGAAGCAGAACAGAAAACCTAAGAGGAGTGGGAAGTACCAAATGGTCAATGAAAATGTGATTGGAGTCCCAGAAGGAGATAGATAGAACAGAATAGAGGAAATATTTGAAGTGATAATGAAAAAGAAGTTACCAAGCACTGTCACCTAGACCTGCAGTTGGTTAAATGACCATGTCCAGTAATGTGAAGGGTTAAATAAATGGATGCCATAACTTAAACAGAAGACTTTCATAATATAAAACATACTTCTGGGCTTCCCTGGTGGCGCAGTGGTTGAGAGTCTGCCTGCCCATGCAGGGGATGCAGGTTCGTGCCCCGGTCCAGGAAGATCCCACATGCCGCGGAGCGGCTGGGCCCATGAGCCATGGCCGCTGAGCCTGCGTGTCCAGAGCCTGTGCTCTGCAACGGGAGAGGCCACGGCAGTGAGAGGCCCACATACCGCAAAAAAAAAAAAAAAAAAAAAAAAAAAAAAACACATACTTCTGACTTTCATCCTGTCCTTTATACACTTTTGCTGATGATTTATGTGAAAATATAGGTTTACTAATCAATTTTTTGTATGACAAAAGTATAGTGGATTTACATGAAAGTGAATTCAATACAAACCAGTTATCTGTGTGTTATGTGACTCCCAAACAAATGGACATACTCTCAAATGGTATCAGGAGAGGTACAGAATTTAAGGCAATCAAATTAAGAGTCCCCTTCTAGTCTTCAGCTAGCCTACCGAAATCAGTGGACCATTTGACAACTACATTGTTAATAAGTAGACAAACTACATTGTATTCAAATGTAAGTGGCAGGAATGATTGAGAGGACTTGAAATCACACCAACCGAACAAGAGACGTTTAACTTGAGAAAAGTCAATGCAATCAAGACATGAAACAATTCTCAAAAGTCAAAAGGGAATTAAACTTGTTTTGTATGGCTTCAGGAGACAGAATTAAAACATGATTAGGAATTCTGAGAAATCAAATGATAGTTTGATATATTGGGAAACTTTTTAACAGAGCTGTCCACAATGCAATAGGCTGCCTGATAAGGAAGTAAGCTCCCCATCACTACAGACGTCCACATAAAAACTTCATAATGCAGATAAGACTTAACCATAGGATTGGTGGTTATGTACATAGCCTTCCAACCCGGACTGTCTACATTTATGTAATTCTGGAAAGAGGAAGCCATATGGAGAAGAGAAAAGGGAAATGAAGATGATGATGGGACCAGTCACTAAAACAGGTGTGGATTTAGGAGGAAAAAATAATCTCACATTTCACGTTGCTTTTGAAGTGCCTGTCAAATAAATGTTAAGAAATAAATAAATGTTAAGAAATGTTAAGTTGGCAATTAGTTACATTGTCTGGAGTTTAAAGGAGAGGTCTGAGCTAGAGATAAGTTTGGATATATTCATTGCATACTGCCCAACAGAAATATAAAATGAATCTATTTTTAATAATATATTTTGCTTAATATGATGTATTCAAAATATTATTTTAGCATGTATCAATATAAAAATTATGAATGAGATAACTATATTCTCTTGTTGTTTGTAATAAGTCTCTGAAATCTCTTGTGTGTTTTACACTTTTATTACATCTTAATTCAGATACCCACATTCCAAATGCCCAGTAGCCATGTCTGGCTAGTGGTTATTTACTATGCTGGACAATGCAGGCATAGATGATCACTGAATTCTTTAAAATTGATAAATATAGGGGGGAAAAATGCTTTAGGATTAAGCAATGATAAAACCCAACAAAGAAAATATGATATAGCCAACAGAGAGGAAAAATCTGGGAAAGTATATTGATATGAGAGCCATGAGAAGGAAGTGCAGATGTGTAGGATCGATTATGGTAAATTCTGCTGAAAGTTCAGGAATTTAAAAAAAAATCTGTTAGATTTAGGTATGTAGCAGAACTGGGTACCATGAGCAGGACAGTAGCTGCGTGACAGTGGATTGAATAAGGACAGTTTGAACTCAGTTATTCTCAGAATGAGTAGTAATGTGCTCAGACATTATGGTTCTCTGCCCAGTTAGCCAAGGGCTTTGGATCTCTGTTGGTTAATCCCTTAAAGGAAAAGAACAAAGGGCAGGCTTCAGGGCGCCATCTCAGGAGGCTCCTATGCAAGGCACAGAAATGAAACAGCAGCAATGCCTCCTTTCTGTGCACATCACATTCTTGTGTAATGGATTCTTTTAGAAGATGTAAGCTTTCTTCCTATTCTTCAGTCACAATTTGGGATAAAAATTGTTCAAAGCATAAAATAAGGCTTTAAAAGAAGGATTCATCCTTTAAAAGAAGGATTCCCTGGACATCTTTGGGTGAGGAAGGGATGGGGGAGCATCTTCATGCATGGAGCTGAGATACTGATGGTGACTCTTCAGAACTAACAGGTAGGCAACAGGTGAATGATGCCCTTGTGGTGGTCACCAGGGAACAAATCCAGGTGTTTATGTGACCTAGTCTCAGATCCATTCAGGTAGATCTTCTCACAGCTCCGTCTATTAGACGCTATTAGATAAACGATATATGCATGTTCTGCCAAGCACAGCAAGGACATAGCTAGGTCCCACAATGCCCTCACTTAGGGGGCCATATCCAATAGGCTTTATCACTGCTATCTACAGAGCTGTGTCCATTGGCCAGAGACCCCCCGAGCTACCAGCCATTACAAGTGAGCATATCCCCTGGAAAAGAAATGGGATAGAAAAGAATGATATTTTTAGAGACAACATGTCTTAGGTCCAGATGCAGTCTCAGTCCTGAAGCATCAGACTCTCTGAACAAAACTTCATGTTCAGGCCAATGGGTTCAAACGAAGAACACATGAAGATCCTATTATATGGCCTGTTTGCCTTCAGTTGACGCATGGCAAGTCTGTGCTCATTCATTTACTTGTACATCGTGGTACAAGAATAAAAGAGGCCTGAGTTCTAGCTCTGTGTGATACTGAGCAAAGCCAGTCCCTTTTCTGGGCCCTCAGTCATTTCATCCTTTTTGGCTCTGACATGATCTGATCCTACCTCCATCAGTTCAATGCTCTCAGGTTTCTCTACTACCCTTGGTCCCCCTAGGATCTCTGTTCTCTTGAAAGCTGTTTTCTCCTGCCAGCTCACTCAGAGGATTCATGATGACTGCGGTTGCCACAGGAATGATTCATCTGTCATAAAGGTGGCTGCATGAGATCACAAATACTCCAAAGAGAGCTAGAGGGGGGGAAGAGATATTCAGAACCAGGAAATAGATCCACACTGAATGTGGATGACAGCTTAATGAGAGGAGGAGATAAAGTCTGTGCATTTTCTATAACTCTCATGTATATCTGAACTGCTCTGAGAGCACAAGTGCAGATCCCCTGTCCAACGTGCCACCCACGTGTCTCCCATGCCCATGCGAGACATTTCCTCCACAAAGATAGAATGTAGTATGTAAGCTGCAAGGAATCAGCCCCCTCCTCACCAGCCACTTGATGGAAACGGAAGGTCAGAATAGCCTGGGTGATGCTGGACACCGTGCCCTGAGCATCAACAGCTGGCTGCTTGTTTATGATAATTTACTTGTCATTTACAAGAAAGGGCTGGAGACAATTTTGAAAAGATTTGGTTTTTTACATAGCTTGTTTAATACTCGAACTCACTTTTTTTATGCTTGAGGTGGACCATTTGTATTACAATATAATCCAACTGCCAATACTTCGATGGTCATTTTCTTTTCTTTCCCTAATAGGACTTCACAACAGCCTACACTCTAATTTCTACCCCAGACTGAGTACTGAAACTCAGTTGTGAATTGAACATCCTGTCAATACTGGTCACAGACTGAGCCCCCTATTCTAGCCCTAGATGGCCATCCTCCCAAGCCTAGCCATGGACAGAACCCTAACTCAAGCCACAGAGAACCCTGTGGGTGGCCAGAGAGTGACCACCATTAACTAGAGCCAGTTATCTCACCATGACCCCGGAAGGGAGCAGAGGAGAGGAGAGGAGAGGTGGGTGGTCACTGCTAGCCAGTGCCACATGGGGCCACACTTGATTGTACATGTCTCTAAGGATAGGTCAGAGGCATTTTTATTATAAAATATGATACATTCATTTTACAGTTTCCTAGCAACAGGATGCCAATCAGGTGGCTGTAATTCAAGGATTCTTCTTTGTTAGGAAGGAGCTGGGAGCAGCGGGGTAGGGTGGGAGGACTTCCCAACATAAGAAACAACTGACAGTTTGCTTTGAGGATGAGGAAACCAAGCCTGCAGAAGAAGGAACCTTGGAGAGGTTGCCTTTCTTCCTTCAGACTCTTTGAAGCAGGAATTCACCCTACTGCTGCTGCTGCTGGCTTCTCGCTTCTGCGTTAATTACTAGCGTTGATGGGTCCAATTTCAAGTCATATGGCATGTTCCTGAATCATGCCCAGAGCTTGCTCTGTGCACAAAACACTGGCAGTACAAGACAAATCAGGACAGGAACAACAAACCGTCTCAGACTTCCCTAGCATGTTGTCTAAGATTTGGAAATGCTGCAATCACCAACTCACGTGGATAGGTCCCTGAGACATTATCCTGTGGCTCATTCCCACTCTTTTTAGCACCTGCAAATTTATCACATAAGATACTATTTTGTACTCAATTTAATTAGTTAGAACTATCTGTAGTCATTTGAAATATTCTCCATGTTGATTAAAATAATTAGTGTAGGGCTACTAAATATTTACCTAAGATATGAATCCAGGGGGAATTTGATAAATTTAATTAGCAAGAACTAATTATTGTTATGATAGGAGTTAGGGTTTAATAAATTTAATTACGGAGCACAAATGACGGTTTCTTAATTAATAGATACTAGTCGCAAATACAAGAGCCATTATCCTATTTTCAGGCAGGACATGCTATTCAGCACACCTTCCAGATGTCAACTCTAGCAGCCATGGCGACTTACAATAAGAGGAGCTGACACCTGTAAAGTGCTTCTGCTGTCAGGCACAGGTCTAAGAGCTGTTCGCATATGAATTCATTTAACTCTTACAACAACCTTACCATTGTCCACATTTTACATGTATAGAAACTGAGGCACTGAAAGGTTAAGTACCTTGCCTAAGATTACACAGCTAGGAAGTGGCAGAGCTGGCATTGGATCCCATACAGTTTAGCTCAAGCATCCATGCTCTTTACTATCTCTAATACCTAAACCAACCAAACTACAAAAATAAAAATAGAAAGTGTGAATGTTCAAAAGATCAGCAACCAAAATGCTCAAGTCTGCTTTGTTAGTCAAGTATAATAGACTTGTGCTGTTTACAGATTTCATTGACACAATTGTGGAGATTCTAAAGAGACCCTGAAAGCACCTGGCCTTGGGTCATTTATAATTTTACTGAGGCTCAGATGTGGAAAGGCTGGGGTGCTGAAACATGAGTCGTGAGTGAGCCGAGGTGCATTCAGGGCTGCATTCCAAGAGTACTCTGTGGTGCTTCCTTATCTGGCTCGTTCTGCATACGTTTTCTATTCGGGAATTTTCTACCATCATGGCATTTGCAAGTTTGGAGAATCAAGAGAGTATCAGGGGTCTACTATGTAATAACTTTGCAAAAAGTACAATTTGTACTCCAACCAATCACGGGCATGTGCCTCATTCAGTCTAGGATATTTAAAGCTGAGAGTCCTTTCACAGTAATCAAAATGGTCCTGAATCACGGCCTATCTGACCAGACATGGCAGGTTCCACATGATCAGGCCCTGACCTCTTGCACTCCCTATTAGGAAATGCCTTTGTTCAAGAGGGTCTGGCTCATTTCTAACATGATATCAACATAGGGCTTTGGTGATGTCCCTGAGTGCTGTTAATGAATTCACAGGGAAGATACAGACCCTCCCATCACTCCCCTTGGTGCCAGGGGTATTCTGCAAGGACAATGACTCTTACCTGGGGACAATTACATAAGGTAATCCATGTCAATGAGCTCACTACAGCACTTGAGCTGTATTCAGTATTGGTTGTATATTTTCCTATATTTGTAATAAATAAAAAAGTGAAGACTTCTGGAGTCAGTGTCCAGAATCCCATGAAAGATTGGTGTTTCAGGATGCCCAGTGGAATAGCCCAACCTGTGCTTATCCATACCTATGGTCAGATGAGCCATAAGTGGGCCAGATATGCAAATCATGACCATTGCAGGAGGAAATACAGAGCAAGGATCCCCTCCAAGTCAAATGCTCTACATGAGGAGTTGAAATTCTCCTATCTCTCAGTGTTTCACAGAGTGATGCAGAGGACCACTTGACTTGGCCTGTAAGGAAAGTCCTTGCTCTGTTCTTGAGGTCTGGAACCTGACAAACTGTACACATCACTTGGATCTCCAAGGGCAGCCTGGTTTGCAGAGATCAGTTTCCTAAGTAGATTATTTGACAACAAAGTATATGAAGAGCAAGCCAAACATGTGGAATGTTTACCAGGTGGAGACATCAGCTGCGATCTTCATGCTCTGCACTTGTGTCCCCAGCTCTGACCAGAGCAGAAGTCTCTCCTTCAGTCCCCTGGTCTGGGTAGCAGCCTTCTGAATCAGCAGCTCCCACAGGAGGCAGACCAGATATAAGGGTAGGTTGCACCCCAAGTTCATCCCTCAGAAATATCCTATCTGGCTTGTTTCTAAAGTTCTTCCAGGTTACATCTGTAGCTCACCTTACTTGTAATTGAGAGAAATCGCTATAAACTTCCCCTCGGTTCTGCACTGAGTCATACAGCAGTGATATTTTCCCTTGGTCACAGGCTCCAGGATTCCGTCCACTCTTCATGGGAGCCCAACTCATGGAATGAAATCCTAGTGAGTCCCAGAATCAAGCTCATCACACTTTTAATGGAAAACTCTTCCTGCCCTTGATACATTTTTACATAACAGGTCACAAGTCAGTGCCTCATTCTATGCCCCACTACACATATATTTTGGCCATCAAATATGACCCAAGAATTTATTAAAGTTGGTCATTTTGCTGTAATCAGAGAAGTCATTGGATATCAATAAAGCCAGCTTTACACTAGCAGAGGCAGGCTAGTATAGAAGAACTCAAGTCTTCTGATCCCAATTCAGTGCTCCTTTCATTGTATGCAAAATGACGTAGAACATCTTTCTAAGAACACATGTCCTGTAGGCCTCACTAATTGCCATTCTGAAATCTGGACAATGTTTGGAATGTATGGTCTAACTTCTTTCAAAATGTTTGAATTATTCACATTAGCAACATGAAGCAAGACCACTAGACTCAACAGATGCTTCCTAGAGCTTTTTTTCTAGGAAAAAGGGTCGATTGGCTACTGTCATGGGCACCGGTCCCCAGTTCCCAGCTCATATTCTTACCCAGTGTCCTTCCCATCAAGAATTCTGCCTTTCACCTGTGCCTTTGGGACGCTGGGGAGTGCCAGGGCTTCATTCATGGGGCAAATGGGTAATTGTTGAAGGACAGCATTATGGGGAGATTGCAAAAACCCAGACAGTCTAAGGTCCAGGGCTTTCTTTTCAAAGTGGAGTTCTGGAAAATTTGGATTGGTGCCAAAGTGCAGAACAAGCCTGGAGATCACCTCCCTCAGGCTCAGCTTTGTTTTGAAGAAATGGCATTTCTCCCTCAGGTCAATCCTGAAACACAATTTAATCTAAGGGGAGCAACATGGGAGGGGAAAAAAAAAAGAAGATGAGAAAAACCAATAAATAGTAATAAGAGGAAGCAGGAAAAGACAGGCCTGGATGTGCAATTCTTTTTGTGCCTGTTGAATGAACCCTGGTGGGGATGTGAAGAGAGAATTATCCTATTTATATATTGAAAGGAATTTTAAATATGCATAGGCAGGGAGAGAGGATCCACAGAGATTGAAATGCAAAACACAGCATGGTCTAAGCATCTCTCCTTCTATCTCCCAGTACCATTAGCAAGTTCCTTGCACCAATTTCTGGAAAGCTCCTTCTAAAACTCAGAGCCATCCTTCTGCTTACTCAGCATTTCTATCTTAGAAAAGCAATTCTATTTTTATAAAGAAATGGGTCTTCACTTGCAAAACACCTTGCAAATGATTTCAGACAGAAACAGAGCTCACGCTTCTACACTGATGCACACACATGTCCAACCAACCCATTCACACACACAGACACACGCACACACACATACATACACACATGCACGCCTCCTTCTACACCACAATCTCCTGGCTGCTTGGTACTAAGGTGTTTTGGTTTTTTTTAACATCTTTATTGGAGTATAACTGCTTTACAATGGTGTGTTAGTTTGTGTTTTAAAGCAAAGTGAATCAGCTACACATATACATATATCCCCATAACTCTTCCCTCTTGCGTCTCCCTCCCATTCTCCCTATCCCACCCCTCTAGGTGGTCACAAAGCACCGAGCTGATCTCCCTGTGCTATGCAGCTGCTTTTTTGATGAGCAGCAAA
>NC_041225.1:42407086-42409329 GCF_002837175.3 Physeter macrocephalus
TTCCATTGTATATATGTGCCACATCTTCTTTATCCATTCATCTGTCAATGGACACTTAGGCTGCTTCCATGTCCTGGCTAATGTAAATAGAGCTTCAGTGAACATTGTGGTACATGACTCTTTTTGAATTATGGTTTTCTCCTGGTATATGCCCAGTAGTGGGATTGCTGGGTCTCATGGTAGTTCTATTTTTAATTTTTTAAGGAACCTCCACACTGTTCTCCATAGTGGCTGTATCAATTTACATTCCCACCAACAGGCACTAGGGTTTTAGATACTGTAGGTTCATAACATGCACATGGAAACAACTTTTCACGCTATTGTGTAGGGAGACATGGTAGTGTGGATTAAAGGCCATGGGAAATATCATCATTCAACTGATCACAATCACTTTGGGAACATGTAAAAGACAGAAAACTGGTCATATTTCTTCATTAATATACTTCATTCACATTGAAAAAACAATCCTTTATCCCACACAAATATCTCCTTCCTTACTAAATCTCCCCATTCACCATCCCCACCAAGCACACATTAACCTCTCCTAAAATAGCAGGAGCTACTGTCCTCAGAGGCTTCACTGAGGACCAAATAGAGTAGCTGCTGTTGGCTCCCCTACCATGGACCAACACACCTTAGGTTCCAAATCAAAGCTCTGCAAGAGGAATTACTAAATAAAAACAAGACCTTTAATCCATTTGGAGTTTATTTTTGTGTATGGTGTTAGGTAGTGTTCTATTTCATTCTTTTACATGTAGCTGTCCAGTTTTCCCAGCACCACTTATTGAAGAAGCTGTCTTTTCTCCATTGTATATCCTTGCCTCCTTTATCATAAATTAGGTGACCATATGTGCATGGGTTTATCTCTGGGCTTTCTATCCTGTTCCATTGATCTATATTTCTATTATTGTGCCAGTATCATACTGTCTTGATTACTGTAGCTTTGTAGTATAGTCTGAAGTCAGGGAGCCTGATTCCTCCAGCTCCGTTTTTCTTTCTTAAGATTGCTTTGGCTATTCGGGGTCTTTTGTGTTTCCATACAAATTTTAAAATTTTTTGTTCTAATTCTGTGAAGAATGCCATTGGTAGTTTGATAGGGATTGCATTGAATCTGTAGATTGCTTTGGGTAGTACAGTCATTTTCACGATATTGACTCTTCCAATCCAAGAACATGGTGTATTTCTCCCATCTGTTTATGTCACCTTTGATTTCTTTCATCAGTGTTTTATAGTTTTCTGAGTACAAGTCTTTCGCCTCCTTAGGTAGGTTGATTCTTAGGTACTTTATTATTTTTGTTGCAATAGTAAATGGGATTGTTTCCTTAATTTCTCTTTCTGATCTTTTGTTGTTAGTGTATAGGAATGCCAGAGATTTCTATGCATTAATTTTGTATCCTACAACCTTACCAAATTGATTAGTTCTAGTAGTTTTCTGGTGGCATCTTTAGGATTTTCTATGTATAATATCATGTCATCTGCAAACAATGACAGTTTTACTTCTTTTCCCATTTGTATTCCTTTTATTTCTTTTTCTTCTCTGATTTCCATGGCTAGGACTTCCAAAACTATGTTGAATAAGAGTGGTAAGAGTGGACATCCTTGTCTTATTCCTGATCTTAGGGGAAATGCTTTCAGTCTTTCACCATTGAGTATGATGTTTGCTGTGGGCTTGTCATATATGGCTTTTATTATGTTGAGGTAGGTTCCTATTATGCCTATTTTTCTGGAGGGTTTTTATCATATATGGGTGTTGAATTTTGTCAAAAGCTTTTCTGGTTTTAGTATCAGGGTGATGGTGGCTTCGTAGAATGAATTTGGGAGTGTTCCTCTGTCTGCAATTTCTTGGAAGAGTTTGAGAAGATCGGTGTTAGCTCTTCTCTAAATGTTTGATAGAATTTGCATGTGAAGCCATCTGGTCCTGGACTTTTTAAGACCAGACACTATAAAACTCTTAGAGGAAAACATAGGAAAAACACTCTTTGACATAAACCACAGCAAGATCTTTTTTGACCCACCTCCTAGAGTAATGAAAATAAAATAAATAAATAAACAAATGGGACCTAATTAAACTTAAAAGCTCATGCACAGCAAAGGGAACCATAAACAAGATGAAAAGACAACCCTCAGAATGGGAGAAAATATTTGCAGATGAAACAATGGACAAAGGATTAATCTCCAAAATATACAAACAGCTCATGGAGCTCAATATCAAAAAAACAAACAATTCAATTTAAAAATGGGTG
>NC_041225.1:42409585-42428169 GCF_002837175.3 Physeter macrocephalus
AGATGGCCAAGAGGCACATGAAAAGATGCTCAACATCACTAATCATTAGATAAATGCAAATCAAAACTACAATGAGGTATCACCTCACACCGGCCAGAAAGGCCATCATCAAAAAATCTAGAAACAATAAATGCTGGAAAGGGTGTGGTGAAAGGGGAACCCTCCTGCACTCTTGGTGGAAATGTAAATTGATACAACCACTACGGAGAGCAGTATGGAGGTTCCTCAAAAAACTAAAAATAGAACTACCATATGACCCAGCAATCCCACTACTGGGCATATACCCTGAGAAAACCAAATTCAAAAAGAGACATATACCACAATGTTCATTGCAGCACTATTTACAATAGCCAGGACCTGGAAGCAAACTAAATGTCCATCAACAGATGAATGGATAAAGAGGATGTGGCACATATATACAATGGAATATTACTCAGCCATAAAAAGAAACGAAATTGAGTTATTTGTAGTGAGGTGGATGGACCTAGAGTTTGTCATACAGAGTGAAGTATGTCAGAAAGAGCAAAACAAATACCGTATACTAACACATATATATGGAATCTAAAAAAACAACCAAAAAAAATGGTACTGATGAACCTAGTGGCAGGGCAGGAATAAAGATGTAGACAAAGAGAATGGACTTGAGGACATGGGGAGGGGAGGGGGTAGGTGGGGCGAAGTGAGAGTAGCATTGACGTATATACACTACCTAATGTAAAATAGTTAGCTAGTGGGAAGCAGCAGTATAGCACAGGGAGATCAGCTCGGTGCTTTGCGACCACCGAGAGGGGTGGGATAGGGAGGGTGGGAGGGAGGCTCAAGAGGGAGGGGATATGGGGATATATGTATGCATATGGTTGATTCACTTTGTTGTACAACAAAAACTAACACAGTATAGTGAAGCAATTATACTCCAATAAAGATCTATCAAAAAAAAAAAAAACAAGACCTTTTTCAATCATCTTAATTTTTCCCCACCCCCCAGTCTCTCCCTTTCTCTCTGTATCTCACAAATTCATACAAAGTCCCTGGCCCTCTTCAGTTCTGTTGATTTACAAGATTTACTCACTGACCTGGGTATTACTCTGGGAAAGTTGCCATTCTCTGGTTACTTATAGGAGAGGATATTTTGAAATTATGAAGATTGCTAATAGCAAGTCAAGACCTTCAGATTTTTATAACAGGCTTCCAATCAATGATTAAAATATAGAGAAGAAAGGGAAGTGACGGAGAGATGAACTGTGAGAGCACAATCAATACCTCAGTTCAGCACTCTGTCTGTCTGTTGTGTGTGGCTTCTTCAAGTAGGAGGACATCTTGGACGAGTAGCTGTATAGCTTGACCATCCACCCAAGACCCAGGAAGAAGCCCTTTACCAAATTCCTGACCTACTTGCAGGCCCAGTCACATTCTGCAGGGTTTGCCTGGCTAATATCTCTGTATCCTTTATGTTTAGTATCACTTCCTCTAGAAATCTCTCTCAGAATGCTTCCCTTTTGACGTTTGAGTCATGGCAGTTTGGAGGGAGAGGGCTTCAAGAATAGGAAAGATGACTAACTCCATACTGAGATACTGAGATCTGTGGGTTTTGTGATTTCTACGGAGAATCCACGTGGTGAGATGTAGTGAACAGCTGGCTCTCTGGGCCTGGATATCAGGGCAGAAGACTGGGTTCAGAAGCAACTGGGAAGCTACCAGCAAATGAACTGTCCTGAAGGCACTGGGTTGAGGGGAGTCCCCAGGTGCAGCCTAGGCTTGATGCATCCCTGGGCCGCCACCATGCAGAGGGGCGATATCCAACTCGGAGGAAAGAGATGAAGTCAGAGCTCTACGTGAAGGGTTTTCTGTAGGCCCAGATTCGTGATATCAGGGTAGTATGAATCATCATCACTGTAATTACGTTAATGTAACATTTCTTACTGAGAATCCAGGAAAGTGCTTACATCTACATTAAGCTTTCAGGCAATCAAACACTGAATTTTTTTTAAAGCCTGAAAATGGTATTAATGTGTAAAAAACACTTAAAAAAAACAACCCAACAATATCTTGAGAACAACTGAGAAGAACGTTTCACCAGGCTCTCTACAGTTCACAGCTCCAGCCTGAGCAAAGGCTTGTAAAGACACAGAACAAAGGTGCCTCTCTCCCTGAGGAATAAGCACCTGAGTCATCCACTGCCTTCAAGTGTGGCGCCTACCATAAAAACAACTCTCCCTTTGATGGCCATAAAATGCCCTCATTTCCTTAGTGTTGATTCACAGGTGAGAGGCTAAGGGAGCCCAGAACCAGGTCTCCAATTAGGCCTCATCATCACTAACCAGCAGCGGACCAGTGGAGGGACCCAGTGAAAACTACAACAGCCATCTCTCTGGGTGCTTTGATGTCCACATCTTCCATCTTCCTTGCAGCCTTCCTTGACGCTATTTAGGCTGGGCTCATAATGTTAGGGGATCTCTTTTCCAATGGAAGCAGAACTATAGTTTGGCAAAAAATAAAACCATGGTCCAGTTAGATGAAGGGAGGCTATGTATGTCTTAAGCCTCCTCCCCCTAATTTCCATTTATAAGGACATTTCCAGAGCCTTGCAGGCATCTGCTTCTGAGTTCTGTGTCTGATAGTGCTATCATAACCTGCTTTAACCTTTTACATGCTGTTGGCCTACCTGTGGCTTTCCATGCTGATCGTTTTCCATGGTCCAGGTTAAGGACCACCTCTCTCATGATGGCTGATGGTGCCAGTGAACTGACACCACCCTGACACAGATGGGAACCCTCCTAGACCCTTCCCTTGGTCTCACATCTAGGTACCATGTATATCCTGGAGAGTACCACCCTTGGCACATCACCCATAGCCCACCCCATCCGAGCTCAGAGCCCCATCCTTTCTTATCAGAATTTGAAACTTCTTTGTCTTAGTTAATTCTCCCTCTAATCCTTATCACATACAGAAAGCAGAATGAGCTTTCTACAATGAGTGTCTGACTTTTCCATTCTTCTGTTAAAAACTTTAGCCCCATCACTGCCTTCCCATGCATACAGGAGGAAGTCCAAGCTCCTGCCCATGGCTTACAAGGTCTCCATGATCTGTTCCCTCTCTGCCTTGCCAGATGTAACCCCTGTGCAGGACAAAGTGTGTCAGACAACTAAGGAGATGATTTTATTCAGGCTATTGCAATAGGAAGAACGAATGAGGAACATATCAAAGAACAGGAAGGGGCTTTGAATTTGATAATAGACAGGTAAACCAGGGAGTCATAGGCAAGTCCTGTGGAAGTTAGGGAGAAGAATTGAGATGGGCCTATCTAGGAATATGTGAGATCACGGTGGTTGTTTTTGTGGTTAGATTTTCTTGGAACACAAAAGGGTGGGGAGACCTCCTAAAAGCTATCTCCAGGAGCACAGGACTCAGGTAAAGTTCGGCACTGTCATCTCATTTCACTCCACCACTCTGACTTCCAGCCACAGACACACTCACCTGAGCTGTTTTCACACCCCTGGAACAGAGCTCAATCTGCTCTCTATGAATGGAAAGCCCTTCTCTGTCTTCTATGCCTGAACAACTTTCAAGATTCAGTTCAAGATTCAGTTACTTTCTCCATAAAATCTTAATCAGGACCCACTTTGTTGTTATCAGGATTAAACAGAGTGATGTAAGTGAAGTCCTTTCCATGGGGCAGCCGGTAAGCACTGAAGAAACACAGGCTTATAAACACCTTTCCTGGCTGGGCCATGCAGGTGGAGCTGCCCCCACTGTACCCCACTCAAAACATCTGTCTTCACACCTGAGACACTAGGACTCAGTTGTTGCCATGAGCTCCTCCTCATGCTGTTTATTCATGCTTTTAACAAATATTAATTCTCACTGGGGCTACAACAGTGAACAAGACAGTCTCACTGCCAGCCCGTATGGCGGTAACAGCCCCTGAGGCTACATATGAGTAAGTAAATAACTGCAATTTGGAAGGGTGCAAGCACAAGGAGGCTACTAGGTATGCGTGCTCTGGGGGATAAAAGTAGACCTCTGACCCAGACCAGGGCTGGGTGCAGGCAGGTTTCTGGGGAGAAGTGATGGCTAAGCTTAGATGAGGGGGAAACTGTTCAAAACATAATTTGTAAAAGATTTAGACCCTGGAAGGAGAGCAGGAGGAAGGAAGGGGAAATGCCTCACTTAAGGCAAGATAACTGGTCATCCCTTTCTTTGCCTTCCTAGTCTACACACACACACACGCGCGCGCGCACACACACACACACACACACACACTAACACTCACTCACACAAAGGAACATACAGACACTTTCCTCATGGCTTATCTCTGTTCTGCCTATAAGCATCAAGGTGTGAAGAATGAACCTTTTATCCTACACTTTGGATGGACTGTCTGTGTCTGAATTTTTTGTTTTGGTGCTGATAGGAATCTAAGTTATTAACCCTGATAAGCACCCTTTAATTTTTTTTTCCTTAGAAGTTAAGTGGGACTAAGACTTTACTTAGAAGAAGAGCTGGGGGAAGAGAGTAAGGAGGTCACATGATAAGCACTCAATAACCATTTCCTTCACTTGTTCCTGAGCCAAACCTTTCCAGCAGCAAGTGTGATGAATTTGGCACTGTGTGTATAGTAGTAACACTAGATATTGTCAGGAAAAAAACAATGTTTTGGAAAGCCTGTTCCAGGCAACATGCATGGGGATAAACCCCTGGGAGTCCAGAGTGTTGGGAGCAGGGCTGCTGGTGAGTAAGTGGGGGAGGTGGGGATCAGGGCCAAAGAAGGAGTGAGGGGCCGCCAGCAAAGGCCCAAAATACCTCTCTGGGAGAACTGAATTCATTAACTTCAACTCTGAGTCCGCATCCATCTTCTGCACTGAGGGACTGCTGTAGATGGGCCACTTAGTGGTAACGCTCACAATACCTGCGGTTGGCTAGGGACGTGGCTGTTTGTATGAGATACCACCCTTAGCCACTGAGAGCTCTCCTTGTGCTCTGCTTCACCAGCCGTCTACCATCAGGCCCTGCAGACACACCGTGGGCACTCATCACCAGCCCAGAAACTCCCCTCACTGTGAAGCTCAGGTCAGCCCATTGCTCCACTGCCTCTGCAAAAGGCTGTTCCAGGGGCAAGGATGCACAGGGAATTGTTAAGGATCCATAAAGGAGCTGAGAAAAAAATACAGTGTAACCAGAAGAGCCCTTGAGAGCCAAGATCAGCTTTATATTTTACAGGGTCCAGTGAAAAATGAAAACATGGAGTTCCTTGTTCAAAAATTATTAGCCATTTCAAGATGGCAACAGCAGAGCATGAAACCAAGCCTAGGACCCTTCGGATCGCAGGGCCCTGTTTGACTGCACAGGTTGGACAAACAAAGTCAGACCAGCTGAGAGGTCGTAAAATCCAAACCCCTTATTTTATGAGTGAGAAAATTAAAGACCAGAAGTAGAAAGCATTCTCTTGTTCCAGTCCCATGTCATTTTCACGCAGTAGGAGGCCTCCACACTGGGGTTCCTTAGTCATGAACTGTTCATTTACCAGTTGCGCGACCCCAGACAAATTATATACTCTCTTTCTCCCTCAGTCTCCTCATCTGTAAAATGGGGGTAATAATAGTACAGACCTCAAAGAGTATTCATTAGAATTAAACACAGTAAAGAGGCAGAGAATTCAGAAGAGTATATGAGCTATAGTAGCTCCCAATAAATGATCACAATTTTAAATATTGGTAATAGCAGTAGTAATGACTGTAGTATTTCAGTAAGCTCCTCCTTTTGTCTCCTTTGAGTGGCTTTCCTTTTCTGTATCACGGAGGGGACACCTTTGCCAACACTGACTGTGAACCGCCTCACCATGGTCACAGGTGTAGGCCAGGGGTCCCCAACCCCCGGGCCACAGACTGGTGCTGGTCCGCGGCCTGTAAGGAACCAGGCCGCACAGCAGGAGGTGAGCGGCGGGCGAGCGAGCGAAGCTTCCTCTGCCGTTGCCCATTGCTTCCCATCGCTCGCAGTTACCGCCTGAACCCTCCCCTCCACCCCCCAACCCCACCCCCGTCCGTGGAAAAACTGTCTTCCACGAAACCGGTCCCTCGTGCCAAAAAGGTTGGTGACCACTGCTTTATCAGATGACTCACCCTTTGAAGACTTGAAGCCCTCAGAGGCCTCACAAAGGGACAGCCAGAAGCAGTACACCACATCAGATCCATTATCTGGGATGAGGAGTTCAAAATAAACCGAGACAGGGTGGAAGTTATTCACTCCTGAATTAATTCATCGGGACAGCACTGGCAGGAGGGGGAATTAACAGCAGAATAATATTACCCATCCCTCTTGCTACGAAACAGGTCCCTCGTGCCAAAAAGGTTGGGGACCACTGCTGTAGGAATTAGGGCTCTAATTCCTATAGAGAAAGGCTAGACTCATAAAAAGCTGACTCCAGCAGTCCTGCTCCTGGGACCCTGCAGCATTTACTCCCATCGAAGACTGGGCTGTCTTAAAAAAGAAGGAAATCCTGCCATCTGTGACAACATGAATGGACCTGGAGGGCATTATGCTGAGTGAAATAAGCCAGACACAGAAAGAGACATATTGTATGATCTCAGTTATATGTGGAATCTAAAATAGTCAAACTCATAGAAACAGAGAATAGAATGGTGGTTACCGGGAAATGGGGAGATAATGGTTAACGGATACAAAGTTTCAGTTATGCAGGATAAATAACTTCTGGAGATCTACTATACAGCACAATGCCTATGGCTAACAGTGGTGTATTGTATACTTACAATTTCCTAGGAAGGTAGATCTTAAATGTTCTTCACCACAAAATAATAATAAATAATAATAATAATAAAGGGGATGGAAGGAGACTTTGGGAGGTAATGAGTATATTTCTGGCCTTGATGGTGGTGATGGCTTCACAGGTGTGTACTTATTCCCAAACTCATCGAGTGGTATACGTTAACTGCGTACCGCTTTTTATATATCAATCATATCTCAGTAAAGTGGTTTAAAAAAGTAAAGCTCCTAGTAGATTAAAAGAAAAAAAAAAGATAGGGCTGAGTTGCATAGAGGCAGGGCTTCTCAAACTGCTTTCATCTACATACAGCAGGATGTCCAGGAGTGCTTGCCAAAAGCTCACATTTCTAGATCCCAACTCAGACCCAATAAATCAGAATCTCCCAGGGTAGGATCTAGGAATCCAGTCTAACAAGAACCTCTAGAAGTTCTTATTTCACACCGAAGGTAAGAACCACTGTCCAAGGCCAGCTGCAGGTGCATGGCCATCAGCAAGCCCTCCGGGGCGCGCTGCCTGCATCGAGCGTGACATCCGCCTCACGCCTTCAGGCTGTCTAGCCCCATGGTAATCTTGCATGGGGAGGGCACCCAGCAGCCACCAATTAGAGCATGTTGGTTGGCTGTCAGATGGTTCACCGCACACATCTCACATCTAACACACAAGAAAGGCCGACTGCTGTGCCAGCTGGTCAGGCTGTTCCATCTGGGCCTGGTCCAGGGAGACTCTGGCTGGGGTCCTGAGAGTGACCTAGAGAGGCAGAGCATGTCACCACACACAGTGTCTTGCTCTTTGCAGCCTCCAACTGTGGGACACCTCTCCCAATTCTGGAATTTACTCAAGCCTCATAGCTTACTGCTAAAGCTCGAGCTATACAAAAAAAGAACGAGGGGCATTTTAAGCCTCACTTTAAACAGACTTCAAAAGGATAAGGGGGTCAAAAGGTACAACCTTCCAGTTATAAGATAAATAAGTTCTGGGGATGTAATGTACAGCACGGTGACTACAGTTTAACGATACTGTTTTGTGTATCTGAATATTGCTAAAAGAGTAGGTCTTAAAAGCTCTCAACACACACACAGAAGTGTAATTATGTGAGGTGACGGATGTTAACTAGATTTACTGCGGTGATGACTTAGCAATGTATAGATATATCAAATCATTATGCTGTGCACTTTGACTAATACAATGTTATATGTCAATTATATCTCAATAAAACTGAAAAAAAAATGTCTTCCACCAGATGCACAAGGTCATAAATTGCTTTAATATGATAAGTTATCTGGTGGTTCTTTATACCAACTACACCAAGCAAATGGCAAACATTCCTCACTATTCAGGGTAGCCTGCCTGGCCCTTTCTGTCTGTCACTTGGGGAAAGAGAGAGAAATCCATTTGAAACCAGGCTCTGGTCATCATGGGGATGGCGGGTGTTGCTTTACCATCCTGAATTAAATCCTCCTCTCCCCAGCACTCAAACTTACCTTCTTTCAAAGCACATACTTTGCACTTTTAATTTATACCTTTGTCAGAAATTAAAGCTGACTTGCTCACTTTTTTTGGCTGGCGTCTCTAATGGCCCCAAACTCTGCTGCGTTTACAAGGAAAGCACAGGAGGAGCTTGGGGATGTCCCAGCACACCCTGCAGGAAAGGGAGCAGCATTCTGAGGAAGTGAGGCATGTGACCCTGGGGGACCCTCATGGGGCTCTGGATGCCTAGGTGTCTGCTTCAGGACATCCTGAGAGTTAACATCAACTCAGCAAGACTCCCTAAGAGCAGATCCAAGCTTGTGCCCACTATTCATCCACAACACAGCCCCCTGTGTGGCTCAGAGCCACTCCTATAATCCCCTGCACTACATCCATCTGCATCAAATCTTCCCTGTGGACCGTGGAGGCAGACAACATATACATTTATGAAAATAAGCACAGTATGAGAAAAGAAAAATCATAGGCCCACCTTCCCAAAAGCTTTATTTTTCATTATTTTGGCTCACAGTGCTTCTCACCATGTTTTGCTTGTTTGTTTTATATTTTTATCTATTGTATTATGCTACCACTACCATATAAGCTTCATGAGGGAAGAACTATGATTTGTTTTGTTCATAAAACATATAGGTGCTTAAAATGTGGTTACTAAATGAGAGAATGAAGGAATGAGCTCACTTAACCTAACCCAGTCTTGATGGACACCCCTCCCGAGTGATATCATATGCTACCTAGTTCATAAAGAATATTTAACAAGGACTTGGGGGATAAGGAAGTTTGTTGAAATTATTCTCTTTTAAAAAGTCAAAATATACATAAGCCCATTACTTTAATTGTTTGTTCCAATAAAGAGAAAGGCAACAGTCTAAAAAATAAACATAACCAGAAAAAGAAATAAATATAACAACAAAAAAACTCCTAGAAGAAAACATGGGTGGTAAGCTCCTTGACATCTGCCTTGGCAATGATTTTTTAGACTTGACACCAAAAGCAAAGTCAACAAAAGCAAAAGTAAACAAGTTGGACTACGTCAAACTAAAAAGCTTCTCTGTACAGCAAAGGATAACAAAATGAACAATCTAATTTAACAATGAACAAACAATCTAATTTAAAAATGGGCAGAGGATCTGAATAGACATTTTTCCAAAGAAGACATACAGATGGCCAATAGGTACATGAAAACATGCTCAACATCACTAATTATCATGGAAATGCAAATTCAAACCACATATCACCTTACACCTGTTAGAATGGCTGTTACCAAAAATGCAAGAAATAGCGAGTGTTAGCGAGGATGTGGTGAGAAGGAAACTCCCAGGCACTTCTGATAGGAATGTAAATTGGTGCAACCCCTACAGAAAACAGTATGGATGTTCTTTAAAAAAATAAAAATAGAACTATTACATGACCCAGCAATTCCACTTCTGGGTATTTATCCAAAGAAAACAAAAACACTAACTTGAAAAGATATATGCACTCCTAGGTTCGATGCAGAATCATTTACAATACCAAGACATGGCAACAACCTAAGTGTCCACCAAGGATGAATAAAGAAAATGTGGTATGTATAAACACAAAGAGAGAGAGAGAGAGAGAGAGAGAGAGAGAGAGAGAGAGAGAGAGAGAGAGAGAGAGAGAGAGAGAGAGAGGAATACTATGCAGTCATGAAAAAGAAGGAAATCTTATCATTTGCAACAACACACATGGACCTTGAGGGCATTATGCTAAGTGAAATAAGTCAGATGGAGAAAGAAAAATACCAAAAAATCTCACTTATGTGTGGAAACAAAGAAAAGCACATGAGGGACAAGTGGCAATGCTCAGAGAAAGAAGACACAAGGTCAGGAGAGATGTGCTGAATGTGGATGGGTCTTGGAAGGAGGTTAGCTCCTAAGTCATTAATTGAGAAGAAGACATCCTCTCTTCTGAGAAGACTTCCTGACCTTGCAGGCTGGCGGTCCACATAGTCTTTTATTTTTTTTAAGGTTTTTTTTTAAATTTACTTATTTTTATTTATTTATTTTTGGCTGTGTTGGGTCTTTGTTGCTGTGCATGGGCTCTTTCTAGTTGCAGCGAGGGGGGCCTACTCTTCATTGCAGTGCATGGGCTTCTCACTGTGGTGGCTTCTCTTTTTGTGGAGCACGGGCTCTAGGCACGTGGACTTCAGTAGTTGTGGCACAAGGGTTCAGTAGTCGTGGCACACGGGCTTTGTTGCTCCACAGCATGTGGGATCTTCCTGGACCAGGGCTCAAAGCCATGTCCCCTGCACTGGCAGGCAGATTCTAAACCACAGGGAAGTCCCCACATAGTCTTAAAGACATTGCCAATCATGGTACTTGTCACAAGATATTTTAGCACCTGTGTACTTGCCCATGAACTTTTGAAAGACTACATTTTATTTGCCTCTGAATCCTTGGGCTCCAGCACACAGTAAGTTCTCATTAAATGTTGGCCAAACAAATGTTGGCTGAACGTGAGTTGGCAGGCTTTTCTGGGTGGAAGGAATGAATTGAACAAAGGCTCGTGGCAAGGAACAGTGTAAGTAGACAAGGAATGCATGTTTGCTTGTTGCTAAAAAACTGGAGCTCTGGACAATTCAATGTTATAGTGACAAATGCACCTAAGTCAGTGGTCTAAGCAAAGAGCTGCATTAAGAAACCATCCCTTCCAGCCTGAAGCTACCTTTGTTGCTGCACCCAGATCATTAATAAAGGCATTGCTGTTTCCTCAGTAGTTTTGTGAAAAAATGAGTACCTGTGTCTTCATTTCCCTCCCTGGGGCTTTCCCTACAGGTTGAAAAACAAGAGGGTTCCAGCTACAGGGAGGGGAAGCAAGATCCCACTTCAGATAATGAGATTCTTGGATGCATGTACACACCCTGAGTGTGCAAGAAATACCACCAGAACATCAGGTCAGGGATGGGGTGGTCATGGCACCAGCTCTTCCTCCTGCTCGCTCTTCCTCACAGGATTTCCAGAAGCAACGGACTCTTGTGCTTTCTAACAATAATTTAAACCAGAGGCATCTGCTTTCATTTTTCTCAGCTGAAAGGCCTTTTAAGCTCCCCACTGTTTGTTTTGGTTTATTACTGAAAGGCTAAAACCATAAAAAAAAAAAAGTATTGTTGTGGGTATTTTCCAGTTGAGATGAAATATTTAACAAGGGCGAGGTGGGGAGGAGGAAGTTTGCTGAAAATACCATTTTTTAAAGGTCAAAAAATGCATAAACCCATTACTTTAATATTGTTTGTTCCCACAAGAGACAAAGTGTTTGGAGCCCTCCCCGCTGCTTCCTCCCCCCAGACTTCTGTGCACAAATGCACACACATTTCAGATCCATCCTCCAAAAGCACAGCTATGATCTTCTTACAGCTCTGCTTAGAATCTTCCTTGGCTCCACCCAGCCAAGAAAATGAGATATAGTCTCCTAGTGCCGCAGGAAAATCCTACCACAGTCTAGCTTGAACTAGCTGTGTATGCTCACAGCTCAAAGGGTCCTCCCAGCCCCTCTCCATTTCAGCCTATCAAAAAGATATATCCAGGCATATATTTTCAATGTATGCTTTTACCTCTCTGTGTCATAGAATTATGCCAGTCTCTGAAATAATCTCTGCGCCTCTCCCTTCTCATCCATGGTGACACATCAAAACCCGACCCAAACTTTCCATACTTAACGCAAGTTCGCCTCTTCCAAGATGCCTCCCCATCGCCCCAGTTAGAGCCCTCGTGGAGGCACGTGGCCATGCGGGGCATCTTCTCAGGGCTCAACTCCACTTTCAGGTTGTGACTTTCCCAAGAGCAGGGGCCAGGATCTATATAACTTTGTGTCCGCCACCAAACACAATGCCTCCGCCTAGCCAGTGCTCTGTATTTTTTGAGTGACTGAATTAATGAAGAAAGAAGCCAGCCCCTTCCTCTCTGCAGCATTTGCTCCACTATTTGTGCAAAAATTAAATTCTTAGAACATGCCAAAGCACTCTACATAATGGATGCGTCTTCTGATTGGATTATAAGTAAAATAAGATTTTTTTTTTTTTTTGGTAACAACATAGTTACCTCGATTGGCAGAAGGGAGATGGCAGATGTAATGGATAACTGATGAACAGTTTGAATGTTGCCATAATGTATATCCTATTATGTTTCCTGTTTCAAAAGACAGCTTTAGAGGAGTATCCCAAGAACCTGCTGTTGAATTATCATCCCCAAGTATAGCCGGATTATACAGCATGAGAAAGCTGGAAAATTGAAAGAGCTGACAGAGGAGGAGGGAACAGAATAGGAAGACCACAGGGCCGAAAGAATGGGGCAGTTCATTAGGAGGCTGCAGAGTGGCATGAAGGTAGGTCCTAAGTAGCCTGAGAGGCAAGGGCTGCTCTGCACACATTCTAGACCAGCATCGTCCAGTACAGTAGCCATCAAGCAAATGCAGCTATTGAGCACTTGAAATGTGGGTGGAGTGAACTAATATGTGTTGTAAGTACGATAAAATTCATGCTGGATTTTAAAGATTTAATATGAAAAAAAAATGTAAACTATCTAATTAATGATTTTTATAACCATTGTACATTGAAGTGATAAGACATTGGATATATTGGGCTAAATAAAATATATTATTAATATTAAATTCAACTGTTTCTTTTTATTTTTTAATGTGGCTACTAGAAAATTTAATATTACATATGGGGCTACAGTTTGTGGCTTGGATATTTCTAATGAACAGCACAGTTCTAGACTAAGTTTTCTAGACTAAGTAGGATGTCAGTCTTCTCACTCCCAAGAAAAAAGAGCATCAATCATACACACACACAAAAAAAAAAACACACAGAAGAAGAAGAAGAAAAAACAAAGCAGGTACCAGAGCTGGCAACTTTGTGGTAGCAGGAGAGTCATTTTCTGTCCAGACATCCATACAAATTTTTGCACAGCTCCAAAGTCTGGGACTGCATCTGAGTGTAAAGAGTAATAAATTAACAGTACAACTACTACCATGGCCTCAGGATAGCTGACCATCCTAAACCCCAAGCAGGAAAAATGCCAAGAAGTAACTGTCATATTTGGATGTGGGAATTAAAAAAAAAAAAAAAAAAAAAGAGGTTCTTTAAAAAGGAGCTGTTATGCTTTAACTTGTATTTTTTCTATCTTTGCAGGGCTCATTCCTATTAATGGTTTATTTAACCTGATGTTCCTAAATGGGCTGGTAAGTGTGGCTTAGCTGATTCTTTATCAGCTTTGGGTACCATTCACTGTAATAATTAGGTCTAATTTCTTACCAAAAAAAGTCTTAAGATTAACGTATAACCAAAGGAGTCTTTGAAATCAGTAACTTTGACCGCCACTTTACTTCTTCAACCTGAGTAAACTAAGATGTGGCACAGCAACCTGTCAAGGGCCACATGCAATCCTGGGCAGGTAGGGGTGGGGGTGGGAGGATGGGGACAATAGTTTGAATTTGAGTATTTCTAGTGTCAACAGAAATCTCTTTGCTGTAATTGGCTTAGTCCCCAGTTGAAGTTATGCTTATCCAAAATCTTAGGTGGTATATTAGTTATCTACTGCTGTGTAACAATCTACCCCATAACTTAGCAGCTTAAAACAACACAGTGTATTATCTCAGCGTCTGTGAGTCAGTAATCCAGGTGTGGTTTAGCCAGATCATCCATCCCAAAGTCTCTCAGAAGGCTGTAATCAACATCAGCCAAGGCTGCAGTCACCTGAAAGTTCAACCAGGGCACAGTCTGCTTCCAAGCTCACTCACGTGGTAAATACTTTCATGTATGTATGTATGTGTGTGTGTTGCAGAGATAAATTCTCATAAATGCAGCTATTGCTTTTTCTACTAACTGGACAAATGCCTTACCCTGCATTTATATCTGCTCACCACTCTTCTACCTTCTCTCCCTGCTCCCACCCACTCCCCACAAAGGGTAAAAATAAATTTACCCTTGATTAAAAGACCTGTAATCAAGGGTAAATTTATTTCACAAAAGGCCGTCAGCAGCTTACGTAGAACCAACTTCCATGTATCACGTGTAAGTTCTACCAAAAAATGGCTTGTAATGCAATTCTTGGTGAGTTTTCACTTGCAGTGGTACTAACAGATGAAAGATCAAAGAGGGGGCAGTCCCTTGCACAGCCGAATGCCGGTGGCTTCTCAAAACTAAGCCATCACTCTCTCAACAAACAGGCGTCCACCCTTCTGCACAGCAATTCATCTCACCCAAGAGACCACCTGAAGAGCAACTGGACTGAAGGTGAAGCTGCAGCTTTTCAAATAATAAGGAAAGGCAAAAGCCTCTTATGACAGGATGTGTTTCATTCCCCCCATATTTTCTGTTTGTTGAGGCTTATCAATCCCCCACCTGCACCAGCCAATGGACTGTGCGGGTGGGGGTGGGAAATCACGGAGAGAAAAACACTCAGGGCAGATATTCTGCAGCTTGGCACCTCCCCTGGCAGGTGCAGCGGGGCTGCTCATAGAGGTCTGGGGTGCCAGGGCGTGTGAAGTCTCCCTTCTCCCTCACTGACCCCACTCTGGCCCCTCTGTCCAATCCTGAGGGGACTCTGGTCAACATTTTCACTCCCCTGCCAATGGCTTTAACATCATAATTGAGTTTTACTGCAAACCTCTTTTATATTTTGTTTATTTCCAAAACCTGCCTATTGTTTCTCTACCTAATTAATCAGTAGACCTGACCATCACATGTAACCATTTACTGATGACTCAGATATCAAACACCAATGACCTCCAGACCACTGAGTGTACGTATGCTTGTTCTCGGTCAAAATGGCCCCAGATCTTTGTGCCTTTAAGTTCATGTACCATTTCCTATAGATTTGCTCTCTCTTCCCTCAAAACTAAGCTTTGACAACCATTTTTATATATGGTTAACCTGCCTGGCTGGAATTCTCTCCTGTATGCAAATCAAAGCACACACACTCATATTCCTCTCTAATGCAGGGCTTCTCATCCAGTGGGGGATGGGGGAGAAAAATACAAAACAAAAAATAACATCTATGCAAAATGAGTTACAATGTTCTGATTATAGAGCTCAAGGTCTCTCTCATGAGTTCAATGCATCATTTTTACCTTCGGTATCAGCCTGCATAGATCCAGTTTAACAGCTTTGTTCCTAATAGCTACAAAGAACTGTGAACTCTGGGTAAGTGATTAAAGTTCAATTTACGCCTTAATTTTTATACATGCGTAATAGAAGTTTGGTGAGTATGTGTGTGTGTGTGTGCCTGCATTACGTTTTCCCTGCACATCACCCACTCCATCATCTGGTGTAGAAATACTGAAGATATTACTGACTCATCATTCTTCTTTACTCCTCACATCTGATCAGTCACCAAGTCCTTATAATTCCACTTAAAATATTTCTCAAATCCATCTCCTCTTATGCATTCCAATGGCTATTGCTATGTGTAACAGTTTGCTAGGGCTGCTGTGATGATTGATTTTATGTGTCAACATGATTGTGCCATGAGATGCCCAGATATTTTGGCCAAACATTACTCTGGGTGTGTCTGTGAGAGCATTTTCAGATGAGATTCACCTTTGAATCAGTAGACCAAGTAGAGTGGATTGCCTCCCTAATGAGCAGTTCTAGCCCAATCAGCTGAAGGCGTGAATAAAACAGAAAGCCTGACCCGGTCTCAAGTAAGAGGAAACTCCTCCTACCTGACTGCCTGAGCTGGGACATCAGTCTTTTCCTACTTTTGACTTTGAACTAAAACATTGGCTCTTCTTGGGTCTCAAGCCTGCTGGCTTTGGGAACTTTTATCATCTGCTCTCCTGGTTCTCAGGCCTTTTTACACAGATTGGAACTACACCATCATCCCTCCTGGATCTCCAGCTTAGTCTCCATAATTATGTGAGCCAATTCCTTACAATAAATCAACAGATAAACAAACATTCAGACAGACATACCCTGTTGGTTCTGTTTCTCTGGAGAAATCTGACTAATACAGCTGCCATAACAAAATACCACAGATTGGGTGGCTTAAGCAACAGAAATTTATTTTCTCACAGTTCTGGAGGCTGGAAGCCCAAGATCAAGGTGTCAGCAGGTTTGGTTTCTCCTGAGGCCTCCCTCTTTTGCTCACAGATGACTGCCTTCTCCCTGTGTCCTCACATGGCCTTTTCTCTGTGCATGAACATCCCTGGTGTATATCTTGTGTCCTAACCTCCTCTTCTTCTAAAGACACAAGTCAGATTGCATTGAAACCCACCCTGACAGCCTCATTTTAACTTAATTATCTATTTAAAGGATCTATCTCCAAATCCAGTTACATTCTGAGGTTCTAGGATTTAGGGCTTCAACCTAAGAATTTTGGGGAGACACAATTAAGTCCGTAACACAATGGCTATTGTCTTAGCTTATGGAAATACTCTTTATCATTCCTCTCCTTCCTCCACTGTTGCCACCTTCCAATCCATCAACAATTGTTAAAGCAATCTTTCTAAAATCCAAATATGATCAGGCATTATCTATTTTATTTGGTCTTGTAAGTTCTTAATGTTTCATTGCTTGTAGGACACAGCTGAAAGTCTTTAGCCAGAAAATATCAAGGTCTTCTGGATCTCAGCCTTAACTACCCCGTCCTAGCGTCATCTCTCATCATTCTTCCTCATTTGCCCAACACCCTATTTGTAGCCATCCCAGAAAACTCTGCAGAGATCATTCATCTTTGTGTTCAACCCAGAGGCTTTTTTAACTGTATCCTTTGAAATGTGTAGCCTCCCTGAGCACATGCCTTCTGGCCATGGCTACATAATTATCAGTGGATCTGAATCTTCCTTTCCAGACAGAATAAAACTTCAATACTACTTCGTGCCCAAATAAAAAACATATTAATTAGTTAACGCATTAACTATTTTCTGGGGACCTGCTTTAGATCCAGCCCTTTCCCAGGGACCAAACTTCCCAACCTACCTTGGGAGGAGAGAAATGTACATGTCGTAAAAGAATTAACAATACAATCCATACTCTCTTGGCCTTCTCCCAAAGATGGCCAACAGAGATAACTCATCTATATCTATTGCTAAGGATTTGGTACAATCAATGGTTTAAAATAAACGGAAACAGTGTCTAGCAGAATAGCAACTTTTCTTCTGGCATAACATATACAACAAACCAGTATTAGCCAGCTCCTCTAGTCCAAGACTTGCTGCCTAGAAATAGTCATAACCAGAAATAACATATAAGTGTGACAGTCTAAAGACTCAGACCACCTATCAGGACAGTGATTTCAAAAGCTCAGTGCAGGTGGATTTATAAGAAAAATAAGCCACTGCCATAATCTATAATAAAGTAATATAGACCCCAAGGAAGCCTGGGTAGCTGAGAACACTGTGTGCACATGGTTGTCTGGGTAGGGGTGATGTGCTTGGGGGCTACCCATTATCTCTACACACTGAGACTTCCAGTACAACTTCAATACCTTAAGTTAAATTGGGCAGTTAAATGCCATCAGGCAATTTCTCCTTCCCTATCAAAACAATAAGCCACAGTATCACTACTGTTAATTGTCTGAACAAGCTGCTTACATGGAAAAGTAATGCCATCACAAAAGAGATCCACAATGCCTTCCTTGGATTTCCAATTTTAATTTTTAAGATGTTCAGCTCAGGTGAATAACATTTCACCAAAAGGAAACAGTCTTTTCTAAGTCTTAACTGACCTAAATAGAACAAGCACAGGGAAGGGGATCAATGGGGACAAAATATGCAAGATTTGAAGAGGTGCTGTTGGTTGGCTAAACACTGAACTTGTAAGGCGCTGGGGAGAACTGATGAAGTCATGGGAGGGGAAAAAATATCTTACTAATAATTCTGAAGCTGTAAGCACAGAGACCATAACTACCATATACAGAGAAAGTATGCAGACATGATTTATTAATTTCTGGGTGAATGACCAGACCACATAGCCCTGGATATTCTAAAACGTGAAGGTAATCGTCATAGCATTCTTTTTTTTTTTCAACATCTTTATTGGAGTATAATTGCTTTACAATTGTGTTAGTTTCTGCTATATAACAAAGTGAATCAGCTATACGTATACATATATCCCCATATCGCCTCCTTCTTGCATCTCCCTCCCACCCTCCCTATCCCACCCCTCAGGTGGTCACAAAGCACTGAGCTGACCTCACTGTGCTATGCAGCTGCTTCCAACTAGCTACCTATTTTACATTTGGTAGTGTATATATGTCCATGCCACTCTCTCACTTCATCCCAGCTTACCCTTCCCCCTCCCCATGTCCTCAAGTCCATTCTCTAAGTCTGCGTCTTTATTCCTGTCCTGCCCCTAGGTTCTTCA
>NC_041225.1:42428373-42429665 GCF_002837175.3 Physeter macrocephalus
TGTCATTCTGTATGATAGACTCTAGGTCCATCCACCTCACTACAAATAACTAAATTTTGTTTCTTTTATGGCTGAGTAATATTCCATCGTATATAGGTGCCACATCTTATTTATCCATTCATCTGTCAATGGACACTTAGGTTGCTTCTATGTCCTGGCTAATGTAAACAGTGCTGCAATGAACATTGTGGTACATGGCTCTTTTTGAGTGACAGCTTTCTCCGGGTATATGCCCAATAGTGGGATTGCTGGGTCGTATGGTAGTTCTATTTTTAGTTTTTTAAGGAACCTTCATACTGTTCTCCATAGTTGGCTGTATCAATACACATTCCCACCAACAGTGCAAGAGGGTTCCCTTTTCTCCACACCCTTTCCAGCATTTATTGTTTGTGGACATTTTGATGATGGCCATTCTGACTGATGTGAGGTGATACCGCATTTTACTTTGGATTTGCAGTAATCTGATGATTATTGATGTTGAGCATCCTTTCATGAGTTTGTTGGCAATCTGTATATCTCCTTTGGAGAAATGTTTAGGTCTTCTGCCTATTTTTGGATGGGGTTGTTTGTTTTTGTGATATTGAGCTGCATGAGCTGTTTGTGTATTTTGGAGATTAATCCTTTGTCAGGTGCTTAGTTTGCAAATATTTTCTCCCATTCTGAGGGCTGTCTTTTCCTCTTGTTTATGGTTTCCTTTGCTGTGCAAAAGCTTTTACGTTTCATTAGGTCCCATTTGTTTATTTTTGTTTTTATTTCCCTTACTCTAGGAGGTGGGTCAAAAAGGATCTTGCTGTGATTTATGTCATAGAGTGTTCTGCCTATTTTTTCCTCTAAGAGTTTTATAGTGTCTGACCTTACATTTAGGTCTTTAATCCATTTTGAGTTTATTTTTGTGTATGGTGTTAGGGAGTGTTCTAATCTCATTCTTTTACATGTATCTATCCATGTTTCCAAACACCACTTATTGAAGAGGCTGTGTTTTTCCATTGTATATTCTTGCCTCCCTTGTCAAAGATAGGGTGATCATATGTGTGTGGGTTTATCTCTGGACTTTCTATCCTGTTCCATTGATCTATATTTCTGTTTTTGTGCCTGTACCATACTGTCTTGATTACTGTAGCTTTGTAGTATAGTCTGAAGTCAGGGAGCCTGATTCCTCCAGCTCCATTTTTCGTTCTCAAGATTGCTTTGGCTATTCGGGGTCTTTTGTGTTTCCATACAAATTGTGAAATTTTTTGTTCTACTTCTGTAAAAAATGCCAGTGGTAGTTTGATAGGGATTGCACTGAATCT
>NC_041225.1:42429976-42432787 GCF_002837175.3 Physeter macrocephalus
CATTGTTAGTGTATAGGAATGCAAGAGATTTCTGTGCATTAATTTTGTATCCTGCTACTTTACCAAATTCATTGATTAGCTCTAGTAGTTTTCTGGTAGTATCTTTAGGATTCTCTAAGGATATTATCATGTCATCTGCAAACAGTGACAGTTTTACTTCTTTTGTGATTTGGATTCCTTTTATTACTTTTTCTTCTCTGATTGCTGTGGCTAAAATTTCCAAAACTATGTTGAATAATAGTGGTGAGAGTGGGCAACCTTGTCTTGTTCCTGATCTTAGTGGAAATGGTTTCAGTTTTTCACCATTGAGAACGATGTTGGCTGTGGGTTTGTCATATATGACCTCTATTATGTTGAGAAAGGTTCCCTCTATGCCTCCTTTCTGGAGGGTTTTTGTCATAAATTGGTGTTGAATTTTGTCATAGAGGTTTTTTATCATAAATGGGTGTTGAATTTTGTGGAAAGCTTTTTCTGCATCTACTGAGATGATCACATGGTTTTTCTCCTTCAATTTGTTAATACGGTGCATCACACTGACTGCTTTTCATATACTAAAGAATCCTTGCATTTTTGGAATAAACCCCACTTGATCATGGTGTATGATACTTTTAATGTGCTGCTGGATTCTGTTTGCTAGTATTTTGTTGAGGATTTTTGCATCTATGTTCATCAGTGATACTGGCCTGTAGTTTTCTTTTTTTATGACATCTTTGTCTAGTTTTGGTATCAGGGTGATGGTGGCCTCGTAGAATGAATTTGGAGGTGTTCCTCCCTCTGCTATCTTTTGGAAGAGTTTGAGAAGGATAGGTGTTAGCTCTCCTATAAATATTTGATAGAATTCCCCTGTGAAGGCATTTGGTCCTGGGCTTTTGTTTGCTGAAGATTTTTTTTTTTCTTTTAAGATGTTGGGGGTAGGAGTTTATTAATTTATTTATTCATTCTTGTTGTGTTGGGTCTTCATTTCTGTGTGAGGGCTTTCTCCAGTTGCGGCAAGCGGGGGCCACCCTTCATTGCGGTGCACGGGCCTCTCACCATCGTGGCCTCTCTTATTGCAGAGCACAGGCTCCAGATGCGCAGGCTCAGCACTTTTGGTTCACGGGCCTAGTTGCTCCATGGCATGCAGGATCCTCCCAGACCAGGGCTCGATCCCACATCCCCTGCATCAGCAGGCAGACTCTCAACCACTGTGCCACCAAGGAAGCCCCTGTTGGAATATTTTTAATCACAGTTTCAATTTCAGTGCTTGTGATTGGACTGTTTATATTTTCTATTTATTCCTGGTTCAGTCTCAGAAGGTTGTATTTTTCTAAGAAGGTGTCCATTTCTTCCAGGTTGTCGATTTTGTTGGCATACAGTTGCTTGTAGTAATCTCTCATGATACTCTGTATTTCTGCAGGGTCAGTTGTTACTTCTTTTTCATTTATAATTCTATTGATTTGAGTCTTTTCCCTTTTTTTCTTGATGAGTCTGGCTAATGTTGTTTATATTCTCAAAGAACCAGCTTTTAGTTTTATTGATCTTTGTTATTCTTTCCTTCATTTCTTTTTCATTTATTTCTGATCTGATCTTATGATTTCTTTCCTTCTGCTACCTTCTAGGGCTTTTTATGTTCTTCGGTAGGATTGTATTGCTATAAACTTCCCACTTAGAACTGCTTTTGCTGCATCCCATAGGTTTTGGGTGATCATCTTTTCATTGTCATTTGCTGCTAGGTATTTTTTGATTTCCTCTTTGATTTCTTCAGTGATCTCTTGGTTATTTAGTAGTGTATTGTTTAGCCTCCATGTGTATGTATTTTTTACAGTTTTTTTCCTGTAATTGATATCTAGTTTAATAGTGTTGTGGTCAGAAAAGATACTTGATACAATTTCAATTCTCTTAAATTTACCAAGGATTGATTTGTGACCCAATATATGATCTATCCTGGAGAATGTTCCATAAGCACTTGAGAAGAAAGTGTATTCTATTGTTTTCGGATGGAATGTCCTATAAAGATCAATTAAGTCCATCTTGTTTAATGTGTCATTTAAAGCTTGTCTTTCCTTATTTATTTTCATTTTGGACGATCTGTCCATTGGTGAAACTGGGGTGTTAAAGTCCCCTACTATTACTGTGTTACTGTCGGTTTCCCCTTTTATGGCTGTTAGCATTTGACTTATGTATTGAGGTGCTCCTTTGTTGGGTGCATAAATATTTATCTCTTCTGTTTCCTGCCTAGAGAAGTTCCTTTAGCATTTGTTGTAAAGCTGGCTTTGTGGTGCTGAATTCTCATAGCTTTTGCTTGTCTGTAAATGTCTATCATGTCATTGGTCATGGTTGAAGTCCAAAGGTTTTAATTTCTCCTTCAAATCTGAATAAGATCCTTGCTGGGTAGAGTAATCTTGGTTATAGTTTTTTTACCTTTCATCACTTTAAATATGTCCTGCCAGTCCCTTCTGGCTTGCAGAGTTTCTGCTGAAAGATCAGCTGTTAACATTATGGGGATTCCCTTGTATGTTATTTGTTGCATTTCCCTTGCTCCTTTTATTTTTTCTTTGTATTTAATTTCTGATAGTTTGCTTAATATGTGTCTTGGCACATTTCTCCTTGGATTTATCCTGTATGGGACTCTCTGTGCTTCCTGGACTTGATTGACTATTTCCTTTCCCATATTAGAGAAGTGTTCAACTATAATCTCTTCAAGTATTTTCTCAGTCCCTTTCCTTTTCTCTTCTTCTTCTGGGACCCCTATAATTCGAATGCTGGTGCATTTAATGTTGTCCCTGATGTCTCTGAGACTGTTCTCAATTCTTTTCATTCTTTTTTCTTTAT
>NC_041225.1:42434495-42434998 GCF_002837175.3 Physeter macrocephalus
TGGGTAGAGTAATCTTGGTTGTAGGTGTTTCCCTTTCATCACTTTAAATATGTCCTGCCACTCCCTTCTGGCTTGCAGAGTTTCTGCTGAAAGATCAGCTGTTAACATTATGGGGATTCCCTTGTATGTTATTTGTTGCATTTCCCTTGCTCCTTTTATTTTTTCTTTGTATTTAATTTCTGATAGTTTGCTTAATATGTGTCTTGGCACATTTCTCCTTGGATTTATCCTGTATGGGACTCTCTGTGCTTCCTGGACTTGATTGACTATTTCCTTTCCCATATTAGAGAAGTGTTCAACTATAATCTCTTCAAGTATTTTCTCAGTCCCTTTCCTTTTCTCTTCTTCTTCTGGGACCCCTATAATTCGAATGCTGGTGCATTTAATGTTGTCCCTGATGTCTCTGAGACTGTTCTCAATTCTTTTCATTCTTTTTTCTTTATTCTGCTCTGCAGTAGTTATTTCCACTATTTTATCTTCCAGGTCACTTATCTGTTCTTCTG
>NC_041225.1:42435202-42468852 GCF_002837175.3 Physeter macrocephalus
TAAATGTTTCTTATATTTTCTCCATTCTATTTCCAAGATTTTGGATCATCTTTACTATTTACTCTGAATTCTTTTAGGTAAACTTCCTATTTCCTCTTCATTTGTTTGGTCTGGTGAGTTTTCACCTTGCTCCTTCATCTGCTGTGTATTTCTCTGTCTTCTCATTTTGCTTAACTTACTGTGTTTGGGGTCTCCTTTACAGAGGCTGCACGTTCGTAGTTCCCATTGTTTGTGATGTCTGCCCCCTGTGGGTGAGGTTTGTTCAGTGAGTTGTGTAGGCTTCCTGGTGGAGGGGACTGGTGCCTGTGTTCTGGTGAATGAGGCTGGATCTTGTCTTTCTGGTGGGCAGGACCACGCCTGGTGGTGTGTTTTGGGGTGTCTGTGAACTTATTATGATTTTAGGCAGCCTCTCTGCTAATGGGTGGGGTTGTGTTCCTGTCTTGCTAGGTGTTTGGCATGGGATGTCCAGCACTGGAGCTTGCTGGTCGTTGAGTGGAGCTGGGTCTTAGCGTTGAGACAGAGATCTCTGGGAGAGCTCTCGCTGATTGATATTACATGGGGCCGGGAGGTCTCTGGTGGTCCAATGTCCTGAGCTCCGCTCTCCCACCTCAGAGGTTCAGGCCTGACACCCGGCCGGAGCACCAAGACCCTGTCAGCCACATGGCTGTTGCAGGCGCCTGACACTTGAGAGAGCAGAAGATTTAAAGTCAGAAGAACTGGATGAAGTGATGCCTCAGTGACTTGCTGGTTGTGGAACCCAGGCACAGCCCAAATCTCCCTGAGCCTGTTTCTCACCTCCACTCAGCCCCAGGCGTGTTCCAATGTCGTCGGGTCTCTGCCTGTCACTCAGGGCTGGTGCACCTCCTCCCCGGTGTCCAGCCCTCAGCTGACCCAGAAGCAGACACTGTCATAGCATTCTTGAAGTGATAACTCATGTGATATTGTCCTGTTCAGGTGATGTTAATGGAAGCTGAAATGGGAATAACATCTCCAGAAAGTCCCCCATGGTCCGAATGACGACAGCACCTGTGAATTTTTCTGGTCTATGGCTCAGCTATGGGGTTGCTGTATTGAACCTTCTGTTTTGAATGCATCCAGCCTTGAATAGGAGATGATGGATCTCCTTAGATTTTAAGCCCCCGACACTTTATTCTATTAATAAATATTCATTTTCCTTTTCTCCCTCCAGTAGCATTTTCTCATCAATCATGGCTGAAGTCATAGCTGTGAAAGCCCTTTATCTGTTACTGTTCATCTCTACATGAGTCTGTGTATCCTTACAAAATTATGAAATTATTGAAGATTGGGTCTGAACCTTTTGTTTAGTGTTGTTTTTAATCATCACTGAATCTGTGTTTATTCCCAGAATGAAACCACTTTGTTATTTTTTTTTCTTCATTTTCTTCTAGTACATGTATAAATCACTCCAATGGAATCTACTGTCTTGTAAAAATAAAAATGATCCCCAAATGTTCAAGAATTACTCAGGGACTATTCAGTATTCAATATGTCAAAGCAGCCAAGACAGACAGTCAGGAAGAAGATTAGAATCAATGAAGAAAAATCCATCCCCAGCATAAGCTGTCCTGCTGCCAGCGCTGTGGGGAAGGCCTGCTCACTCGGCACTCTCATTACTGGGAGAAAAAGTCTTCAAGCATGAGACCAGGGAGAAGGCTGCAGTCTCTGCTGCCTGAGTTCTTAGGACAAATCCACAGTTTATTTTCTCAAAACGGATACTCCTATGGAGTGGCCGTCTGCTGCGCAGTTTTAAAGATCTCCTTCGCCTCTCTGCTGCCTCCAGACAGGGAACCGTCAGTGGGGCCACAGCAGGGGCCTCAGGATAACCCCAAAAAGCTGGGATGCTGAGATCTCCACTTATTTCCTGCTGATCCACCGACATCAGAGGCTCTCTGCCTGGGGCAGGCTTTTTGCTCAGTTCTGCCACTCTTCTCATCCTTCCATCCAGAGCTGCATATCATCCACTCTCCTCCTAGCCCATTCAAACTCCTTCCACAACTGGGGACTTTAAAAGGTTAACATCTGCCTAGATTTCAAATATGAAAACTGGCCCAGGTGTTGATAGAGTTGATAATAATAGATGATGGTCGCAAAATGGGATCAATGAGTACCTCACAAACCAATAATCTGGGAGCACCTTCTGTGGGCATGGCCCATGCCAGCCTGCACATTTGCAAAAGCAGCTCTGGAAGCCACTGGATGGCTACAAGTGTTGAAAGCAGGAAAGCAGCTGGGGCAGGCTGAAGACAGTGAACACCTGGAGCAAACAGGCTTAGTCTTCCCCTTCCATAAGAATATGCTAGAAAAGATGTCTACTTCTAATGCATTGCTAGACTCACACAATTGCAAAAGGAATCCCAGCCTCGGCATCTGTCTAGGTTGTATCTAAAGGCCCTTCCAAACCACTGATGCTTAGACTTTCTGGTCTGGAAAGGAAGTAAATTCAGTTCTTCTGTATGGAATACAGGGTCTGCTTGAACCCCAACCTCCAATCACAAACTCCAAACTCTTTTGGTTTTCCACATCTTTATTGGAGTATAAATGCTTTAGACTGCTGTATTAGTTTCTGCTGTACAACAAAGTGAATCAGCTATAGGTATACACATATCCCCATATCCCCTCCCTCTTGAGCCTCCCTCCCACCCTCCCTATCCCATCCCTCTATGTCATCACAAAGCATCGAGCTGATCTCCTTGTGCTATGCAGCAACTTCCCACTAGCCATCCATTTTACATTTGGCAGTGTATGTATGTCAGTGCTACTCTCTCACTTCAACCCAGCTTCTCCTTCCCCTGCTGTGTTCTCAAGTCCATTCTCTACATCTGCATCTTTATTCCTGCCCTGCCAATAGGTTCATCGGTACCGCTTTCTAAAATTCTATACATATGCGTTAGCATATGGTATTTGTTTTTCTCTTTCTGACTTACTTCACTCTGTATGACAGACTCTAGGTCCATCCACCTCACTACAAATAACTCAGTTTTGTTCCTTTTCATGGCTAATATTCCATTGTATATATGTGCCACATCTTCTTTATCCATTCATCTGTGAATGGACATTTAGGTTGCTTCCATGTCCTGGTAAATAGTGCTGCAATGAACATTGTGGTACATGTAACTTTTTGAATTATGGTTTTCTCAGGGTATAGGCCCAGTAGTGGGCCAATCCCAGTGGGATTGCTCAGTCATATGGTAGGTCTATTTTTAGTTTTTAAGGAACCTCCATACTGTTCTTCATAGTGGCTGTATCAATTTACATTCCCATCAACGGTGCAGGAGGGTTCCCTTTTCACAACACCCTCTCCAGCATTTATTGTTTCTAGATTTTTTGATGATGGCCATTCTGACCAGTGTGAGGTGATATCTCATTGTGGTTTTGATTTGCATTTCTCTAATGATTAGTGAATGTTGAACAATTTTTCATGTATTTGTTGGCCATCTGTATGTCTTCTTTGGAGAAATGTCTATTTAGATCTTCCGCCCATTTTTGGATTGGGTTGTTTGTTTTTGTGATATTGAGCTGCATGAGCTGTTTGTATATTTTGGAGATTAATCCTTTGTCAAGTGCTTAGTTTGCAAATATTTTCTCCCATTCTGAGGGTTGTCTTCTCGTCTTGTTTATGGTTTCCTTTGCTGTGCAAAAGCTTTTACGTTTCATTAGGTCCCATTTGTTTTTATTTCCCTTACTCTAGGAGGTGGGTCAAAAAGGATCTTGCTGTGATTTATGTCATAGAGTGTTCTGCCTGTTTTCCTCTAAGAGTTTTATAGTGTCTGGCCTTACATTTAAGTCTTTAATCCATTTTGAGTTTATTTTTGTGTATGGTGTTAGGGAGTGTTCTACTTTCATTCTTTTGCATGTATCTATCCATTTTTCCCAGCACCACTTATTGAAGAGGTTGTCTTTTCCCCATTGTATATTCTTGCCTCCTTTGTCAAAGATAAGGTGACCATATGTGTGTGGGTTTATCTCTGGGCTTTCTATCCTGTTCCATTGATCTATATTTCTGTTTTTGTGCCTGTACCATACTGTCTTGATTACTGTAGCTTTGTAGTATACACTGAAGTCAGGGAGCCTGATTCCTCCAGCTCCGTTTTTCTTTCTCAAGATTGCTTTGGCTACTTGGGTTCTTTTGTGTTTCCATACAAATTGTAAAATTTCTTGTTCTAATTCTATGAAGAATGCCATTGGTAGTTTGATAGGGATTGCATTGCACCTGTAGATTGCTTTGGGTCAAATTACAGGTTGAAAATGCAACCTGTAATTGCAATTTCACAATACTGATTTTTCCAATCCAGCAGCATGGTATATCTCTCCATTTCTTTATGTTATCTTTGATTTCTTTCATCAGTGTTTTATAGTTTTCTGAGAACAGGTCTTTTGCCTCCTTAGGTAGGTTTATTCCTAGATATTTTATTCTTTTTGTTGCATAGTAAATGGGTATCCTTAATTTCTCTTTCCAATCTTTCATTGTTAGTGTATAGGAATGCAAGAGATTTCTGTGCATTAATTTTATATCCTGCAACCTTACGAAATTCATTGACTAGTTCTAGTAGTTTTCTGGTGGCATCTTTAGGATTTTCTATGTATAGTATCATGTCATTGGCAAACAGTGACAGTTTTACTTCTTCCTTTCCAATTTGTATTTCTTTTTCTTCTCTGATTGCTGTGGCTAGGACTTCCAATACTACGTTGAATAATAGTGGTGAGAGTGGACATCCTTGTCTTGCTCCTGATTTTAGAGGAAATGCTTTCAGTTTTTCACCATTGAGAATGATGTTTGTTGTGGGTTTGTTGTATGTGGCTTTTGTTATGTTGAGGTAGGTTCCCTCTATGCCCATTTTCTGGAGAGTTTTTATCATAAATGGGTGTTTTTTGAATTTTGTCCAAAGATTTTTCTGCATCTATTGAGATGATCATTTGGTTTTTATTCTTTAATTTGTTAATATGGTATATCACATTGATTGTTTTGTGTATACTGAAGAATCCTTGCATCCCTGGCATAAATCCCACTTGATCATGGTGTATGGTCCTTTTAATACAAACCCCAAACTCTTTAGAGCTGAGTGAAAAGGGAAATGTATCAAGTCAGCTTCCTCATTCGTATTTAGGAAACCTGAGCCCAGGAAAGAAAAACTGGCCCAAAGTGATGCATTCAGGTGGACATGTGACCAGGGCTGGAAGCCATGTCTCTGGGTTTTCATACCTAGACTCTTTCCTCACACATCTTAAGTGGGGGCGATATGGGCGGTGGGTTCCTCCTTTCTACTGAAAGCTGAATGTTGGTTATAGCTTCCATCAGCTTGAAAAATAGAGCCAGGATGGTTGCAGGACCCAAACAGGAGACTCTGTGGCATGTAGTCATTGAAGCACAAGGCTTTTAACAAAGACCTCCACAGTTGTGTCTCAGGAAGTGTCACCAATACCTACTGTGGGTTTGACTATATGACATGCAATCTTACCCTGGTTTCTTCTTTGTAAAACAATACAGAGATCCTACTGTTCTTACAGAGATGTTGGAAGATCAAATTAATGATTAGTTATGAGCACATAGAATTTCATGGAGATTACTTTTCAATTTCACATTATTATTTTCAACAAAACTGTTGTTATAATTACATGTCCAATGAGTAAGACTAAATATTGGGAGGATTCTTTTTTAACTTAAAAGATGACAAATGCAATCTGAATAAAACAATTTAATACAGTAAAAGCTCATAAAGCATCCCACAATTATGCTTGACATGCACAAATCTCCAATACCAGATGCCCTATGTGACAAATTTCTGACAGGTTTCCAATCCTCCACATCATGGCTAACAAGTACAGGCTGTTGGGACCCTCCCCAACCAACTATGAAGACGCCAGAAGAGAAAAAGGAAGCGTGCATATTTAAGAAAGGTGGTCAAAAACTAAGCAAAATGTGTGTGAAGTTTCTGGGGAGACAGAAGAGTGATGGTTAAGTTTGGGCTGTGGCCTAAAGTGGAGCAGGCCAGGGTTCAACTGGGAGACAGCTGCTATACTACTCTGAATCCCAATATGGCCCCAGCATATTACCTCTGGCTTGCTTTAATCCAGGGTAGGAATGCAGCTGTTTACATCTCCCCAACCACCCTATGCCTATTATCACAGAGGGGGATACCCTGGAAGGGAGCCGTGGGAACTTCTCTGGAAAGGTTATAAAAAATGACTGAGCATAAATATCAGCACCAGAGTTTCCACATCACCAAGAAGAACAGTCTAGGATCTAAGGTTTGCTCCTCCACCCTGATGGTACTATTAGCCAAGACAGCTGGAGGTCCCTAGGAAATAAAAAGTAAGCTCACAGAGAAAAGTGAGGTATTTGAAGACATCATGGGCTATTTTTTAAAAAGACAACAAATGGAACAACCAATAGCAGAAAATAGAATATATTCCAAAAGGAAGACAGCTAGGTCTTTAATCTGCTTGGAGTTTACTTTCTTAAAATATAATAATGAGCTAATTCTCAAAACTTGACTAATGGTCTATTTGTTATATCCCTGATTTGTGATCCTGTCTCTGTCATATATATATATGGATTAAAAAAACAGATTGTGAAAAGCAATACTATTAACAGAGGAAATGTAGAATATATGGTTACCTCAGATTGGACAGATATTTACCTTACAGTGGGAAAGGCTTTATTAAACAAAATTCAAAATATATAAATCATGAGAGAAAAAAACTAAACAGAAAAAGATCCCTGTATTTCAAATGCCACTCTGTGTGAAGGCAATAATAAGAGAAACCTGGAAGATATTTATAAGGAATTACTACCTGGATATATGAAGGATTTCTGTAAATAATCTAGAAAAGATAAGAAGCCAATACAATACAGATAAAGGATAATAGGCAACTCAGAGGGGATCTGAAAGGCTAATAATAGATGTTCAGACTCGGTAATCATTATTGTAATCATCTGATAGGCAAAATTAGAAAGTAGGCAAAACTAATGTTGGAAATAGAAATAGTTACGCACTTTCTGGAGACAATCTGGTAAAACTTAGTGAAATTAAACATACACATAGACCATGATTCCCAATCACCCCATCCCTGAGCAGATAGCCCAGAGAAGCCCTCTCACAGGTCCATAAAAAGACATTTGTGAGGATGTCCACATCCACATTACTGTGACAGCAGGAAGTTGGAGCCAACCTAGATGCCCATACCTAGAGAATAGAAACATGAAATGTGCTATAAGCCTACTATGAAACTCTCCACAGCATTCAGAAATCATCAGCCAGTTTTGCATAGAATAACACAAGGCTATAAAGAGAAAGATTTAATCACTCTCTGAATTGGGAGGACATCCATTACCTACAATAGTGAGTACCTATGCAAGAAGGAGAATGGGATGGCAGTTTAAAAGGAAAATAACTGAAATTAAATGAAACAAAAGAGGCACCTTGCATGAATAATGATGGCATTAGGTATTCATTTCCACATACATTCACTCATTCATCTGGTAAAATATACGCTGAGTGCCTACTTGTGCCTGGTAAGCACACTAGGCTTCCCAAGGTGAGTTCCTGCCCTCAGGCAACCTCCTATTGGTGGACTGAGGAATAGACTGATGATTGTGAGTAAATCAACTCTGGATTTCTATGATTGTAAGGGAAATTGAGATGGCAAAGAAAATGATGAGAGTGATGGTGAGAGATGAGGATGATGATGATGATGCCAACATTACATCTGAAGAGACAGAGCCTAAGGTTAATAATTCCCAAACCTCACTAGCATATATATTTAAAGGAAATTAATTTAGGCAAACTGGATTCTGGAGCTTGGTGAATTTCCTCTGGAAGGCATAACACAGAAACTCCCTGTGGGAGGACATTAAGTTATCTGGTGCCTGGCAACATTTCTCATACCCTGCATGTCCCCTAGATGCACAGAGCAATCATATGACACATGTAGAAAAGAAACAAAATACCACCTGATTACTCCAATTTTCCTAGTGTTATCACTCATGAGGCTTTTCCCCTGGACCCTAAATTCAGCCCAGCCTCCAGTGTTGTGCTGGATTCCGTTTCCTGTGAGTGGATCTGCCTCGAATACAGGTGGCCAAAGGCAAAAGATGGATTCCCTCTGAAAAATGAGAGTGCTGGTCAGTGCAAAATGACCAAATCCTTGCTACTCTGGGTCCTTCCTTGAAAGCTACTCAGAAGAAATGAGTTTTGATGGACTCTGACCATGCAATCTACATTTTCTGGACAAAGCAGTAGCTTTGTCGCCTCAGAAAGTGGCACAGGACTGTGGTGCATGTGTGTGCTTACAGGCAGTTGAGGTGGTGGGTGTGGAGGATGAAGAGGATATTAGAATACCCTCCAGAGACAGCACCCAACCTCAGGTTTGGGGCTAACATATCTCATCCTTAAAGATCCTTCTCAGAAATTCAAATGTCTCAGGAAAAGGGCTCATTTCCTTTAAGACTGTGCCGCTTGCTATTTCTTAAACGCTAACCATTCTAGATCCCTCATTCATCTCATGCGCTTTCCTTCCTCCTCCCCACACATTTTTCTGCTTCATCGGGATCAGAGAAACAGTCAAATACACTCAGGCTATGGATATGGCTGAGGCTGGAGGTAGGCAGGAATTTCCAGAACAAAACATGGACACTTTCTCAGGGTCGGTACACAGGCACTTAAAAACCTTCAGACACAAGGTTTTTGAAACATCGCAACACCCTCCAGTGTTGGCAAAGGTACAAGGAGGTTAACCCTGTCACAGCACTTGGCAATGCATTTCAAGGACTTTCTATTTATCCACTACCTCTGTCCAGAACTGCTCTTATGGAAATTTATACATAGGGAATTATCAGAAATATGGGCAAAGATTGACGTTTAGGAATACTTAATGCAACATTTTGTTTGTGACCCACACTGGAGGCCTTCCTGTCTTCTGAAAATTAAATAAAATTATCCTAAGACTCTATCTCATATGCTATGGAAATTGCAATGTCTTCCTTAAAATTTCTGATAATTCTCAGGGCTTAAGCTTTAAATTCCTGTAATGAGTGAACTCTAAATCTTCCCAATATTAATCTAAATTCAGAGCTTTATGCCAACTGAGGCTGGGGATTCAGTCCCTTTTCTTGACTTTCCAAAACATGTGGAATTTCTACGAGTTTCAGTATTTAGAGAGGAATCAGGAAAACAGAAATAATACAGACACAGGAATACAAACACTTTGTTTGAAAATTAAAAATTTTTAAATTCTCAAAAAATTCCTTCAGCCTCCCAGACTTTTGATTCAAAAGTCCATCCCATGCAATGTTGCTCAGATCAATGTCCTTTTTGTTTTAATCATTTTATCTCTCTTACTTCTTTATTTGCCCCAACCCCAAATTTTATCTAAAACCATAAACAGAGCAATGTACTCTCTCTGTTTTGTCACCTTCAGATAGATCATGTTCTCATGGCCACACCAAAAAGGCTGTTGAGATATTTTCCTAAAGATAGTCAGTTATGAAGAATTTCTTTCCTAGTAAGGACATGCAGAGAGTAAGTACCCCTCTCTGTCAGCTGACATCATCATGCTTTCATGTGGTGCCTGAAACTGTGGCAGTCATTTGGTAACCATGGGGAGAAAATAAAAGGGTCAGGAATGGAAGAGTAGAAAGGGCCTGGGACCCTAATAACATTACTGAGCTGCAAAATTAGCCCTGACAGGAATTACCACCATAATTCTTCTTGCAAGAAATAATAAACATTTCTTTCTTTTTATCATTATTTAAAACATTTTTAGACAAGTGTATCAACTCAATTCTGACACTATTTACCCAGAGATAGTGTCAGATCCCACAGCCTAAGGGCTCAGTACCACAAGACTGTTCCTACCCCATGCCACCTCCCACTTCAGACACCAGTTGCAAGCCTTGGTTATCACCTGTGCTTCTGACCAAACTTCCTGTCCTTGGGTCCAATTAATTTGCTAGAATAGCTCGAAGAACTTTGAGAAACACTTCAACCTGGAAGCTCTCCAAAACCCCTACTATTGGGATTTTATGGAGGCTTACCCACATAAGCATGATCAATTATTAACTCCGTTTCCAGACCTTGTAGTCTCTCTGGAGAAGTTGGAAGTGGGGCTACAGCTAAAAACCTGGGACAGAGACCAATATATTTCCTATTATCTCACAACAAGTATAATTTTACTTGCAGCCAAAGGCATATTTGATACATAGTACATCAAATTCTTCACATCTCTCTGCCTCAGTTTTCCCATCTTTACTATTGATATAACAATAGTAATTTATTATATTGGGTTCTTATAGAGATATAATAATCTACTGCCTACATAGAGCAAATAACCTATATACATTATATATTATATCTCTCCATATATATACACACACACACACACACACACATACACACACACACACATATATAATTCATTCCCTGAATAATGATTAAGTGTCTAGTAAGAGAGATTCTGAAATGAAAAATACAGGATTAAGTTTCTCTTTTTCTAGCAGCCTTTAATAATCTGGCCTTTTCAGCTTTCATTTTTGTCAAATCCCACCAAAAACCCTTTGCTCTGGATCCACTGTATTCACATGTTATTTGCCTAGGAGGCTATGGTCCTTCTTGACTCTGTATTTGCTATTTCTTCTGCCCTACTGCTTCCTCCCACTCTTCAGGACCTAAAGAACTCATCTTTTCCTGATTTACCTACCTGCAGAATATATTGATCATTTTGTTTTCCTCTGTGACCCATAAAATGTGTGTGTACTTCCATTGGCATGTTAGGCAAGAATCCAAAAAAGAAAATATTGAATCCTATTAATCAATGTTTCTCCCTGATGAGATTCTGACAGTGTCTCAAGGAACAGTAGTCAAATGGGATATCCATTTAGCTACTGTTCCCAAAGTACCATTCTGCTATTAGCTCTAAAAGCATCCCAATGCTGAACCCTCCTAAAAATTGGGTTCGAAAAGTGGGTTTGGCTCAAGGCCTAAACAGGGCCTCCTAGTTCCTCCCTCCCACTGCTGTGAAGTCTAAACTTGGCCTCTTACCACCATCTTAGTGGCCACATAAAGAAAGGCAGACCAGGGCTTCCCTGGTGGCACAGTGGTTGAGAGTCCGCCTGCCGATGCAGGGGACACGGGTTCGTGCCCCGGTCCGGGAGGATCCCACATGCCGCGGAGCGGCTGGGCCCGTGAGCCATGGCTGCTGAGCCTGCGTGTCCGGAGGCTGGGCTGTGCTCCGCAACGGGAGAGGCCACAACAGTGAGAGGCCCGCGTACCGCCAAAAAAAAAAAAAAAAAAAAAAAAGAAAGAAAGGCAGACCAGAGCAAAGAGTAAAAGGGATGTTCAGGCACCAAAAAAGGTGCCCCCTCCGTTTGCCAGTTCTATCAAATATTGCAGAATATAGAGAGAGGGGCATGAACTAACTCCTTCCTAAGGGCAAGCTCTCTCTAGGTCTGTCTACCTCAGGGCAACAGGAAGTGCCAAAGAGCATAATTAGCACCTTGAACAACGATTAGTCATATTAGCAAGCTTTCCTTCCTCAGCGTATTTCTAATGAAAGGAACTGAGACTAAAGCTTCCTTTCCCAGTAGTATGTGTATGATTAACTTCATATTTTTATGTGGCAAACTACATTACTACTCAACATTATTTATTGCCCTGCCCCATACCTCCCTGCTTTCCTGTTTGTGGCCCTGTGACTCCCTCTGGCCAATGAAGTATGCACTTCTAACCAGCTGACAACACATGGGTTAAAAGCTTCAAGAGCCAGCACTTGCTTCACCAAACTCTACTTACCCACTGCCAAGGTAACCGGCAATGTTCCAGAAAGTAGCTGATCTATCATCCTGGCTCCTGGAGTGAGAAAGGGGATGACACAGAGCAGAGGCCCCAGCCAACCATCAGCAGGTAAGTGGGGTGCATGAGCAATAAAACTTGTGATTTTGAAGTGACTGAGATGTTCCAGATGTTTGTTATAGCAGCAGAGCCTCGCCTAATCCTGATGATCCCAGGAGTTCCTCTAGGAATGGATCCATCACTATATCATCAGTCTAATACAAAGCCCAGCATATATGCATGCTCAGTGAATCTGTGAATAAGCCAATGAATGTTTTAAATCAAAGCTATCATTTTCTGCACTGAGAAGCAATGTGGTTTAGCAAAAGAGATTAGACTTCAGAGTCACAGAGACTCATTTAAATCCCATTTTGCCACTTACTAATTGTGAAACTTCAGGAAATTCAACTTTCTAAGTCTCCTTCTCCCCATTTAAGATAAATTTTGCTTGAAATGCCTTCCTCCACAGGGTTCTTGTTAGTGTTAAATGAGAAAATATCTAGAAAGAACCTCATATGTTGTCAGAATTTGTAGACACTTAATAATTAAGTTTATTATGAATAATATTGGCCATTTTTTGTTTTATTCAAAAAACACACATAGCACTGGAGGTAAAGACAAGGAGCAACATACTACAGATATTTCTGAAGTATAATCAATTGCACTGAATAACTGATTGGTTGAGCAGGATTGAGGAAAAAGAGCTAAGAAGTAAAATAGAGGATAATTACCAGATTTACAAAGGATATGGTGTGAGCACTGCTATTTGATCCACATAGAGCAGACAGAACAGGTTATATGTGGCTTGACATGGTTGGCCAGAGGTATGGGACTATACATTCAATTTTATGTGTCTTGGGGCCCAGGGCTTGTGGATCATCCACATAGAGTTTTTGAGTTGATAATGAATGTATAGGCCTGAAATTTAGGAAAGATTTATGTCTGTACCTATAAATGTTTATTGACTACATTAATAGTTAAATTCGGGTCAAAAGAGGTAAGTTAACACTCAGTGAGTTTTTGGTAAGCATATTTCATATTTCACATGTACATTTTTTTTTTGGCCATGCCAGGCAGCATGTAGGGATCTTAGTTACCCGACCAGGGATCGAACCCGTGCCACCTGCAGTGGAAGCGTGGAGTCTTAACTGCTGGACCACCAGGGAAGTCCCCTTTCATGTGTACATTTTTGCATAACCACCAATTGTCTATAGATAAAGGGATTAGCTTACTTTGACTCTGATTTGTACATGTCCTATTCTGACAAAAAAAAATTTTTTTTTAACTATTTTGAAAATTGAAATTTACATTAAAGGAGACCCATGTCTATTTAACCAAATACAAAGATAGTCACCAAAGATTAAACCATTTGGGAAGTATAAAAAGAGCTAGACTCATTAAGCAAAATTTTCAGATAGCTGGTCATTTAGCACCATTTTTTTTTTAACATCTTCATGGAGTATAATTGCCTTACAATGTTGTTAGTTACTGCTGTGTAACAAAGTGAATCAGCTATACATATACATATATCCCCATATTGCCTCCCTCTTGCACCTCCCTCCCACCCTCCCTATCCCACCCCTCTAGGTAGTCACAAAGCACCGAGCTGATCTCTCTGTGCTATGTGGCTGCTTCCCACTAGCTAGCTCTTTTATATTTGGTAGTGTATATATGTCCAAGCCACTCTCTCACTTCGTTCCAGCCTAACCTTCCCCCTCCCTGTGTCCTCAAGTCCATTCTCTACATCTGTGTCTTTATTCCTGTCCCGCCCCTTGGTTCTTCAGAACCATTTTTTTTTTTAAGATTCCATATATATGTGTTAGCATATGGTATTTGTTTTTCTCTTTCTGACTTACTTCACTCTGTATGATAGACTTTAGGTCCATCCACCTCACTACAAATAACTCAGTTTCATTTATTTTTATGGCTGAGTAATATTCCATTGTATATATGTGCCACACCTTCTTTATCCATTCATCTGTCGATGGACACTTAGGTTGCTTCCATGTCCTGGCTATTGTAAATAGTGCTGCAATTAATATTGTGGTACATGACCCTTTTTGAATTATGGTTTTCTCTGGTATATTCTCAGTAGTGGGATTGCTAGGTCATATGGTAGTTCTAGTTTTAGTTTTTTAAGGAACCTCCATACTGTTCTCCATAGTGGCTGTATCAATTTACATTCCCACCAACAGTGCAGGAGGGTTCCATTTTCACCACACCCTCTCCAGCTTGTTTTTGTGATATTGAGCTGCATGAGCTGTTTGTATATTTTGGAGATTAATCCTTTGTCAGTTGCTTCGTTTGCAAATATTTTCTCCCTTTCTGAGGGTTCTCTTTTCCTCTTGTTTATGGTTTCCTTTGCTGTGCAAAGCCTTAAAGTTTCATTAGGTCCCATATGTTTATTTTTGTTTTTATTTCCCTTCCTCTAGGAAGTGGGTCAAAAGGATCTTGCTGTAGCACCAATTTTTGTGTCTCATAAGTTTTAGTCATTAGTCTCTTAATTAGTACTAGTTATTAACCACAGATGGAGATGGTAGTTTTAAGAAGATGGAGTGACTTTTCCCAAGTCATTAATTCAACAACTAGTTTTTTTAAAGCATGAACTCTGAGAAAGGTACTGCCCTGGACATATTGTGGGATGATAAATTAGAATCAGATGTGATTCTCACCTTCAAGGCCATCACAGCTTCAGATGAGGCAATGGTAGGAAGGACAAAGGGAGAGATCCAGGTGAGGTGCCACGGATGGTGTAGCGGGGAGTGATCACTTCCAACTGAGGAGGTCAAGTGGGTTTGTGTGGAGCCTGTGATCTTTCAGCTACTTCTTCAAAATTAAGCATAATCTATATATGTGTGGTAAATGGTGTAAGGAGGGCATTCTAAAGAGGAGAATCTCAAGAGCAAAGGTACAGAGGTGGGAAGGAGTTGTGTACTTATGCAGAAGAGTAAAAACTCAATTCGATTATAACTGAATATTTATCAAGTGGTGAGGAATGGGACAGGAAATGTAGATTAGGGCCAGGCCACAAGGGATTCTGAATACCGGGCTATGGAATGTGATCTCTATTCTGTAACAGATCCTAGGACTCCACTGAAAGAACTTAAGCAGAAGAGAGATTGACACTTATAGGGAATTCCGAAAGAATGATATTTGGGAGCTTTCCTGGGGATAGATTTTCTCATTATAAAGTCAGGGAAATAATATTTACTGCACCGAGGATGGTTTTAAATGAGATAACCTATATAATGCCTTGGCTGGTAATAGGTTCCCTTCCCATCCTCTTCCCTGAAAGTTACCTGATAACATCCACCTGCTCCTCATTAAGAACCCAAGGGCAGCAGTGCAACAACATGGGAGATATTAACAAGGGCAGGTGCTATAAAGGCAGCTGGAGACCCACAAGCACGGATTTAGCAGATAAAATAAAGGCAAGCAATAAAAAGAGAAAGAGGGAAGAAATGTTTGCCAAGCACTGTTGAAAAGAAAGAAATTGGAAACCTGTTATGCATGTATCTGGGACACTGCTGTTAACTCAGGAAGGGAGGGAGGATTTACAGAGGGAGCTCCAGTGGGTACTAAAGCACCCAGGAAACGGGACCCTCGGGGGGTGTGTGTGTGTGTGGGGGGTGGGGGTGGGTGTGTGGTGTGTGTGTGTGTGGTGGGTGTGTGTGGTGTGTGTGGTGTGTGTGTGTGTGTGGTGTGTGTGTGTGTGTGGTGTGTGTGGTGTGTGTGTGGTGTGTGTGTGTGGTGTGGTGTGTGTGTGTACACTGCAGCCCATCCCTCGGGGTGTGTGTGTGTGTGTGTGTGTGTGTGTGTGGTGGGTGTGTGGTGGGTGTGTGTGTGTGGTGGGTGTGTGTGGTGTGTGTGGTGGGTGTGTGTGTGTGTGTACACTGCAGCCCATCCCAGCTGTGTGTGTGTGTGTGTGTGTGTGTAGACACTGCAGCCCATGCCAGCTGTATGGGCTGGCGGAAGCAAGCTGGAGCTAATCACCAGAATTGTTTCAGTTACGAAAATCGCTCTCATCAAGTCACAAGTGTGACACCACAGTAGTGTCTGCAGGCAAATTGACACATGCAAAGTTCCAACGGGAAAATCTGCAGAGGAGGAAACGGCAGCCCTCAGGGCACCACTAGCGATTAAACATACAGAGTGGAAACAGCTGAAGATAGGCCTCACTGCTGCCGGAGTTAAGTTCTTACCTGTACAGAAAGCCAAGGTAACCTCAGGGTGTGATCCAACTACATATCTGGGCAGCCACTGAAGTATCAAGAAGTCATCAGTGCCCTTGAAACAATGTGTCCACTGTTCAAGAATTGGATGGGAGGGACTGCACTTGATGCTTGCTCTCCGAGGAGGCCAGAGTATAGACAGAGAGAAACAATATGCCCTCTATGAACTATGAAGACCTCCAGGCCTCCATGAAATATGCAGACACTAAGGGACGGAGAGGCTCAGAGGGGCTGTAGGAAACCATTCTGCTATAATCAGGAAGTTTCCTGGAAGAGGGGCACACGAGCTGAAGCTTGAAGAATAACAAGGAAACACGGGAGAAGTTAGCTAGGGTTGACAACACAGGGTAAACAATAGGGTGGGTAATGACAAAACTAACCCAAGACAAGATTCTGTTCCTTCTGCTTAGTGTTTTCACGGGTACACAGCTGCAACTTTCAAAACATCTACAGACAAGTTTTTAAAAAACATGAATCACTGCCTTTCCTCCTAACATATCTCCTCCAGAGCAAATACTGACATGAACCCTGCCTGACTCTGGGAAGAGTTTACAGCTTAGGTTGTATCCTAAGCAGCCACAAATCATCCCAGCTCCACACCAGAGATCCTGGGTAAAGAATTGTTAGTACTTCTCTCCTACAGAGTCTTGTAAGAGGATGCACGCTCCATAGGGCAAGAACGTTACTGAATGAATGAATGAATGAGTGAACAGGATAGGTAAACCTTCGAAAATAACTTAAATGGGGGGCTCCATACATATCCTAGAAAGAGGGGTTGGCACTGTTTACACATATACATATCTGTTGAATTACTGAATTAAATAATGCAAGAATCAATGAGTAAATGAATGAATGGATATGCTACTTTAAAAACTACCAGAGTTTTGATCCCTGAGAAAAGTCTTCCTGAAGGTGTGCACTGGGCAAGCTTTAACAGCACTGCTCACCATGGTAGCAGAGCTGAAGTTTCCAGTTCTGCTCTCAGGATCCTACAGGACACCTAGCCCCATTCATAGCCCACCCCGACCGCCCGTGCACATGCAGCCCACCTTGCAATGTCATAAGTTCCTGCAACCGCAAAAGCTAGTGAGTTAGCTGGTGAGCCCTTAGGGATGTCAAATCAGTGCATGTTTTAGATGAGAAAATTGATACTGATCCAGACAGCTTGAGTTGCAATAATTTGGGGGTTCTGTGATTTGGAGGGTGTGTTTCCTTCCTTAGGTTAGAAGACTGGCGCCCGGACAGGGAACAGGCACAGTGTTGTTATCCCTACCGTCACCGGCAAAGCCCATGAACAATTCCCAGGAAATCAAAATAGAATCTGCGTAGTAAGATAAAGTCTAACCTTTTTTTTCCTTTGTGCGTAGTGTAGTTTCACTTGCTCATAGGGTGCCGAGTTCAGAGGCCTTGCACCTTGCACTCTTCAGACCAGAGTTTCCCGTGCTAGGTGGCTGTTCCCGGCCCTTCGGCTCAGCGGAAAGTGTGCGAGAGCACTGCTCAGGACACTTCACTTCAAGATGGCGGGGGCGGACCCTGTGCAGAGACGGGGCACCCAAATCGCGAGAGCTGCGCCAGCCCCGCGAGAGCTGCGTCAGCCCCGAGAAAGCTGCGCCAACCCCGCGAGAACTCCGCCCCTTCCTCCCCAGAAGAGAACCATGTAAAGCAGCCCCGCCCACAGAGAGAGTACGTGTAGCCTAGAGCCGGAGCTCGCGCTGCTCTATTCTTTAATCAAAGAATAAAACTTTCATTTGCTTCTGAGCTAAACTCCATCTCATTCTGTTGGCCTGAACAGCACCAGGCAGAAGGACCCTTGTTGGGGACTCGAAAGGGTCAGTAACACTACTACCGCTTCGCTTAGATCATTTGTGATCTCCTTTCCAGGGGGACCTAACACGCTTTACTTACCCTAGTAGGTCACTAACTCCTCTGTGGCAATACTTGGAATTAAGGGGTCAAGGCCCCCAGTCCATGCTTGTTCTGTGCACCTCATACTTGACAGATTTCAGCGATGTGCTTTCCTTCCTGGTTGGAAACAAAGCGCTTGGAGGGTTGTGAATGTCTATGACATTTTCTTTATAAACCTTCATGTCCTAAGAACACACAAGTGGCTCCCAAAAGACGCAGTTTGTAGACAGAGGCTCCTACTGGAGCTTCAACTCTGAGACCCTGGGTAGATGATGACCATTTGCTTATCACCAAAATGTTGATGGATTTCTCCACAGTGACCCTGCCCAAATTCCCAGGGAATGACTTTCAACTCAAGCAAACAGCCCACCAGTCACTTGGACAAGCTCAAGCTTTTTGTGGCAATTCGTTTATTTAAGCTATATAAAGTACTAGCTTTGATTTGGCTCCCATGTGGTAGGTAGTTATCCTTCTTCATTCATAAACCAGCATTTAAAATGCAGAGGACTCACACTGCCTTTAGTGTCCTTAAGTTCCTGACGTATGTGAGAGTTTTGTTTAGGTCAAAAATCTCAAGCCTCAGTCTTCGTCTTTCAAATATAGGCAGACTCTTTTCCTGCGGAAACTTGTATGCTCTCTGAGAAATAAACACAGCTCCATGCTAGGGAGCAAAAAACAAAACAAAAAAGAAAACAAAAACAAAAACATCATGAGTTCATCCCAGCAGAGAAAGATGGTCCCACAAGATGTTCCTCTGAGCCTTGGCGACAGGCAGAGCAGGCAGCAAGCAGAGTACCAACTGCTATTAAAGTGGATGATGGGACATGATGGTCGCGACCAGAAGGTAATTCGGGTGAGGCAGTGGGTACCAGGAGGGCTGAGAGGTGGGCTGGCTGCCTGGAATGCTTAGGCATAATTTCCTCTACCTTCATGCTGTCACTCTCAGCCGTTTATATAGCACCAATGTCATGCCACATCAGCTGCACCTGTGCCTGTGTGATGACTCTCAGACTCAGATAAATACCATCAACGGATGTCAGGATAATGGGCACAATGGAACACTCTGGTGATTGATCTGTTGGTTTCCACCCTGGGGCTGCGGGTCTATTCAATAAACACTGGTATTTTGAAGGAAAAGCAGGAGAAAAGACGCTTGATAGTGGCCTTTAAATTTCTTGTTTGGTTTGGATGTCGTTGTTTGCTCTTTGGATTTTTTTTTTTTTTTTTTTGGTGGGAATGATTTTTTTCAGGTAAATAGATCTGGACACAAGCAGCAGGACTTCATTTGCCAGTTCCAATTCCTCACTGAATGTACTCCACAGCTGGCAAGGTGTCAGTGATTAGCAGATTTCCCTGCTCTGTTGTGAAATTCTGCCCTGTGGCCAGATTAGACATGAGAAATAGAGGGGCGACATGATCTTCCCCAGAGGCCTCACCCCATGAATACTCCCAAGGCCAGCCCTCTCACCTCAGGCTGGTAGATAGAATCTGGGATAGAACAGACTCGTTTTCTCATTTTGCACAAAGCAAGCTAGGGTGTAAGTGTAGTATTCTGCCTAGCTGCTGCATAATTCATTGCATTTTGGATTATTTAATTTTAAGGAGAAATTATTCATAAGAAAAATATTTATAATTGGAATTATTAAGAAACTCTAGCTCATGAAAAGCTACCCTCCTCCACACTTTGAAGTTGCTTTTGTTTTCCAGTTTTTTAAATCCTGGAAAAAAAATTATTCAAAATTTGAGTGTTACTTTTCTTATCTTTTCACCCAAGAGAGTTCCTTACTTAGTATGTTACCATTTCTTCACCTATAAAATTCAGATGATATCACTGAGAATTTCATAAGTAGAATGCTGTAAAGCTGTTTTGAGTCACTTTCTTCCTTGTACCCTCCCGAGAGGGTACCCAGCATTAGAGAATCATGATAGCAATATTAGGTACGTAGGAACTTGGAATACCGAAAGTTAACTCTGTCTGCATCATCCCTGCCAGGCCCTGAACTGAATGATCCTGGGAACAACGTGAAAGAAACCTGCATGTCCTTGTAGCAACAGGTGGATGCTAAGAGGTAAGGTGATGACTCCCAGCCTCTGCTCATTAATTCTCCCATTTCAAGCTGGAATTAAAAAATAAGATGGAACATAAGACAGTCACATTGTGAGAAAACTCCCTCCAATTTTCTAATTTTTGTTGAGAGATATGTGAAGAAGGGCAACTGACAACGTGATACCCTCCTATACTACTTCTCTACAGTTGTGCTACTCAAAGTGTGGTCTGTGGACCAGGGCTAGAGTATGAACTATTTGTCAGTGATCTGCAATGAGATGAACAGAGACATTAAAAGCAAATTTGTCAATACTTGGATAGCAATTTGACATTCCACAACATCCAGCCAGTAATCTGTGGATTCATCTTTTTTGAACAGCATACAGACTAGTCTGGGTGGTGTCAGACTTAGTGGTAAATCACAGTGGCTCAAATTGTATTCAGTCATGTGTAATAGGATATATCTACCCGTGACAGGTGAGAAATCAGAAATGCTAGATAGATGACCCATAGATAGGAAGAACAAACAGGTCCTTTGCCACAGACAGTGAGAGGCACAGTGTTACTGTAATCACCAAACTTGTAAACTACCCACTTATTGTCCATCCTGCTAGGTTGAATGTAAGCTCCATGAGGGAAGGAACTGTGCCTGCCTTCTTCAGTGCTCTATCACCAAAACCTAATACAATTCCTGGTTTGTTGAATGAATGAATGAATGAATGAATGGGGAATGTTTAGGGTTCTGCCTCCCTCTCAGGTTTGGCAGCCATTAGATGTCAAGAGAAGGCAGTTACAGTACCTATGTCAAGTCCAGACAGGGATCACTCAAAGCTCTCACTGTCCTCACTTACCCAGTCTTTGATGTCAAGGCAGTGAGACAGAAGACTCTGGAATACATCTTCAAATATGGAAGTCAAGCCTCTAGAGAAATAGGATTCCCTCTATAGAATTCATTTTATTACCACCTTTTCAGGATCACAGCTATTCCAAAAGCATAGTACGACTGATATTGCTTATTATAAGTACTTATTATTTGGAAGTAATGAGTGTCCCATAAACATGCCATGGTTCCTAATAAACTTTAGAGAGTAAACAAGGGTTGCTGACATTACCAAAAAACCCACAGAAGTCATGAGCTTGTTCCCTCAGAGGACACACAGGAGAGACAGACAACACTTACCATATCATAATATTTTGACTTAAAATATATTTTGTCGACAAGTAATAGAAAGTGAAAGCATTAGGCTAGAATCCACAGTGGCTCCCACTTGAGGGTGGTACAGTCCTTCAGGGGGACTTGGAAAGGTATGGATGTCCCAGGTATCACTGCACAGCAATGCCCTCCAAATTAAAATGGCATTAAAAAAACAACCATTTTATTATGCTCACATTTTTGTGGGTCAAAAATTCAGAAGGGGTACAGTTGCCTCTACTCCACAACAACCCAGGATCTCAGCTAGGAAGATTCAAATAGCTGAGAAGTTCTCAAATAACCATAGGCCGGAATCACGTAGAGACTTCTTCATTCACATGTTTGGTACCTGGGCCAAGAAGACTCAAAGGTGGGCTTAGCTGGGACTGTTGACCAGAGCAACTGTATATAGCATAGCACCCTCAGGGAAGCTAACATCTTACATGCTGTCTCAAGCCTCCAAGATTAAGACTTCCTGCAAACAAGGGGGAAGTTACATGGCATTTTAGGACCAAAGCTCAGAAGTCACACAGTGTCACTTTTGCTGTACTGTATTAGCCAAATTGAGCACAGGCACACCCAGATTCAGGGAAAGGTAACATGGGCCTCACCTCTTGACAGGAGAGGTGTCAAACAATGAACAGCCATATTTTAAAACCTCTCCAGGGCAGAAAACTTCTGGAATTTTAGTAAACAACAGCCAGGGATGCCAAGGATCCTACAAAGCATGTGACAGTTTTGCACCTCAAAGAACTCTCCTTCTGAAGATGCCAGGAGTCCCCTGTCTATAAACGCCAGATCCTTGGATTCAGAGAACCAGATAGAAGTCATTTCACCCAAGAACATGACCATCCATTTTACAAAAAAGGAAATCAAAGTCTGGGGTTGATGGGCTGAAACTAGACTCCAGGTCTCTTTCTTCCAAGGTAGATAGTCCTAAGCACCTTTTTTGGGACAACGCACTTTCTTCAAGTAAGTCTTTGTTAAAAATTCCTAGTATATAAAATGTAACAGTGGATGTTAAAACTGGTAGTAAAAGTGTGATGAGTAACAGGATATTTACATGGCCCCAAAGTATCTGTCCACACATTATTTACTAAATAAACAGAGAAGAAGAGTAACCTTACAATGGAAAAACCTGGTGGATAATACCTTTACCTGATGATCAAAGTGACAAATGGGCATCCCTTGACTTCTGATATGAGGCACTGAGAAGGCACAGCATCACTTCTATGACATTCCTGCTCAAAATATACAACTTAAATCTAATCATGTTTGAGGAACATTCTACAAATAACTGGGCTATGTTTTTCCAAAAAGTAAAAAATCATAAAGACAGTCTCCTCACTCTCAAGTAATTCAGAAAAAAATAATATATTAGTAGACACACACACAATAGAGGAGAATGAGAAAGTAAAATGGACACAACAGTTGGTAAATCCAAAAAGGGGGTTTGCAAATGTTCCTGCACTACTCTTGCAACCTATCTGTAAGTTTTGTATAATTTTGAAATTATATCAAAATAAGAAGTTACACAATCAGCAACAACAAAACATTTAATGGTGAATTTCTTGGTGAGGTTCTCCCAGCTACTGCAATGAATTCCATTTCTTAACTTTCCAAGGAGTCATAGTTTAAACAAACCACAATGTCTTGAGCTCTGCTCTCATGCAGCTCTCTCTAGTCTTCAGGGAGTAGATCTAGGCTTTGAGGGGAGATGTCAACCAGAATATTTTAGGGCACAAATTGGCCCTGCATATAGATCTTTTAGTTAGGTTACAGGAAAGTTGGTATAACAAAGAGACCCAAAATCCAGAGGCTTAAATAAAAGAGAAGTTCATTTCTGTCTCATCCAACAGTTCAGGAAGTTTGAGCAGCTCTGCCATCCTCAATCTGAAGCTTCCATCTCTGGGTCCAAGGGAGCAGCTTCGATTGCCATTTCCTAGTCAGAGGGGAGGGGGAAAGAGAGAAAGACACATAGCTTCATTAGAAAACTCAGTCCAGAAGTTTACCTGTATCACTTCTATTATCACTTTCTTGGTCAAAATTTAATCACATGCCACAGCTAGACCATAAGGAGGCTGAGTAATCAACCTCTATCTCTGTAGATGTGTACACATTCCCAGCTAAATCTCAGGGTGGGGGTAATGTTCTATTATTAAGAGGAAGAGAGTGAGAAGGGATCATGGTAGGTAATTTGATCCTCTGCCCAGAGAACAGAGATTGGGGGGACTTGCATAGGACTAGCAGAGCATCTCAGTCATGTTTCCAACAGGGGTATGGGTTTTGGGAGGAGGTAAGAAATTCATGGAAGAAATTAGGCTCCCAAAATAGACACTGTCCTGTTTGGTGTCCATTTGAAAAAATTATTTAATTAGCTGTAAGATTTCCAGACCCGAGGTACTTTATTCTGGAGACAAAAACCAACATTTTCCCAGTCATGGAGAGTCAGAATTGCCATGTCAAATTATTTTCATTCTGTTGACAAAATAAAATGTCTTTACACAAACAAAGCGGCCTTCATCCATGCCTACATTCACATCCACGTGCACACGCACGCAGATTTGTACGCTCACAGACATGGTACATGAAGTTGCCCCAGGGTGCTCCCTGAATCCTCTCTCCGTGACGCCCCATTGATTGGGAGTGTGAGGTATATTTACACTGCCGACTCTTACTTACATTTTGTGGTTACTAAATGGTTTCCATAAAATAACAGGCAAATTACCCAACATTGCTTTTTAAGGGATTATGTCTTGACTCATCAAATTTATGAGTGGCTAAATTGCTTTATGTACATCTGAAAAAATAACTTATCCCAGAACAGGCAAGCTAACACATCTGTATTCTAGTTGATTAAAGCTCTATTTCATTTTTGAGGTTTTTCCCTCAAAATATCATTTCAAAATGTCCCTTCCTTCTCTCTCACATCTCTGTAGGATGCAGACATGTACACGGGCAGACTGCAATCGGCTCTGCTTCTTCTGTCCAGCTTCACTGTACCCCTAGGGAGGCAAAGAGGAAGTTAACAAGGGTACGGGAGGATACTGTCTGCTCTATTAGAAGTGCCAGTTTGCCATTTTAACCCAAGTCCTGAAGATGTGAGGACCACCAAGGAACATAAGGTGTTTATCATCATCAAGAAGCCTGAAGACAGGGACACTCATGCACTAGGAAACCACAGATCCTGAAGCCCCCAGGGTGCCACAAAGAGGTGTTTATTTTGTTTTTGTTTTTGTTTTTTAATTTATTTTTGGCCGCGTTGGGTCTTCGTTTCTGTGCGCGGGCTTTCTCCAGTTGCGGCGAGCGGGGGCCACTCTTCATGTGGTTCGCGGGCCTCTCACTGTCGCGGCCTCTCCCGTTGCGGAGCACAGGCTCCAGACGGGCAGGCTCAGTAGTTGTGGCTCACGGGCACAGGTGCTCCGCGGCATGTGGGATCTTCCCAGACCAGGGCTCGAACCCGTATCCCCTGCATCGGCAGGCAGATTCCTAACCACTGCGCCACCAGGGAAGCCCCACAAAGAGGTTTTGAAAGTCCCCCTGGTTTCCCATGAACTACCCTGCTGACCCTGCCTGCTCCTCCCTGCTGGTGACTCATCCAAATGCCCAGTGAGGATCTCCTTGGCCCCCCCATTACAGCCTCTTCAGCCTGCCCTTCCACACTTGCCCAGCCACAGCCCCAGACCAAGAACTCTCAGAAAGTCTGCCAACCTTGGTTCATCTGTAGACCTCCCAATACCAAGAGCAGGAGCATCCCTAGACTTAAATGCAGCTCCACTGTTTTAATACACCCACACCCACTCTGCTTTTCAATCCCCCATTCCCAACCAAGGATTGTCACTGAAAGCAATATTCACATCTAGAAGGTCTCACCATGTAAATGTAAGAGGTAGCGTAGCATGATGGTTGCAAGTGTGGCAGTGGAGTATGATTTCCTAGGTTTGTGTCTTGTCTCTGCTGCTTGCAAACTCTGACCTAGGCAAGGGATACCTCTCTGTGCCACAGTTTCCTTCTTGATCTGGCTGATAATGTTACCTACTTCACAGGGTAAAGTTAAGTTAGTGAATACACGTAAATCACTTAGAAACATGCCTGACATAATGAAGGCTCAATAAACATTAGCTATCCCCATCATTAATACTGTTACTATTATTTTAGAATTTGACAATTAGAAGATCATTAGTGACCTTGTCCAAAGTAATTTCGATAAACCAACGGGGATATATAAACCATTGTGATGGGGACAGATGAGTGAACGGGGTGGTGAGAAAGTGGAAACATGGGATTTGGTCAAGAGAAGGAGAATAGATATGAGATAGCAACTAAAGAAGGTCACAGGGTCAAAAAGGAACCAATTCATTCTTTGACCATAAAATACCTTGGCAGAAAAATTGTTATAAACTTTGGTAATTCTGATAAATTGGTATGAATTAAAGTCAATCTATTTACAGCAATGAAAGTATTAATCATAACTTAAGCAAAGTACTTCAAAGTTACCAAATAGTTGTATATCTCACTTTATTCTTAAGTCTGAGGTTACAGGGGAAACCCCTTGACCCCATGTTATACAAGAAAAATCACGTCTGAGGTGAGATGCCTTGTCCCAAGCCACACATCCATCCTGGGCAACCCTCTCTCCCATCTCTAAATTCTTAACATTTCAGGAATGCTGATATATGTCACCCCTATTCTTATGAACCTCAGAGAATCTCTATTAATGAGACCAAGTATATTTTCTTAGTTCAAAATTAGAGAACCGCTACAATTTGCTGAGAGCCTGCTTACCCAAACTCCTCACTCAGGACAAGTCCCATAACAGAATCTCCCGCATCATTCCTCTTGGTCAACCAGGGGTCACCTGAGCAAGTGTATGTGCTGACACTCTGACACCTGTCCAGAACTCTGAGTATCTTCCTCTTCTGCTTATCTCCTTCCTTACGACTGGGCCCCCAACACACACACACCCCCGAGCTGAGGGTGAAAGTCCCTTCTTGGACTCCAAAACATGGACCACCTGGGCGCTCACTCAGGATTTAATCACCACCACTGGTAAGTTATTTGTCTGCACATGTATCTTATCTTTATGTTGGATTCTGAGTTGGGGAAAGTTCCACTTCTTCACAGTCCTCTATCTTCCTATCACAACAAGCCTTGTACCTGTCACAGGATGTTTTGCTCCCTCCTTCTGTTTCCTCTGGTGGTTTGTGCAAAGCCCAAGTGACTAACATTGTGCATTGTCTTTGGCGTTGCTTCTTCTTGCAACTCCCTGGGGTCTTACCGTCTAAATGGAAGAGGTTCTGTGCGGATAGACAACACCGACCAAGATAAACTTGGTGGTGACTGGTGTTTGCAAGGTCACTCTGGGGACCAGTCCAGCTGAGCACAGCAGGGGATGATGCCAGCTGCCCTGAGAGGCCCTCCCATCTCTAAACAAGGCCTGACACTTGCTCACGCAGGACCTTGGCTTATCAATCATGGCACGTCACGGAGCACTTCATGCTCCTTGCTCTTTTTCCATCCGTGAGAGAACTGCTGTTTCACAGCTTTCCTTGGATAGTTACAACAAAATGCTTGAAATGCTTTAAAGAGGTTTGGCCCTTTATTTTACATTCCTCTAGTCACAAGCAGCAGCTTTAAAACTACTTTTAAACACAGTGGGGAGTAGGAAGGGCTTGTAAAATTCGGAGCTTACATTAAATAAATCCTATAAATGAAATTTCCTTTGTTAGGAAAGCGGAAGATGTCACAGAAATAAGAAGGTAGATGTACTAGTTGCCTATGCTGCTATAACAAATTATGACAAACTTAGTGGCTTAAAAAACACAAACCTATTATCTTACAGTTCTGGAGGTCAGAAGTCTAAGGCATGTCTCAGGGCGCTAAAATCAAGGTGTTGGCAGGGCTACATTCCTTTATGGGGAGAATTTGTTTTTCTTGCCTTTCCCAGCTTCTAGAGGGTACTCACAGTCCTTCACTTGTGGTCCTTTCCATCTTCAGAGCCAACAACGGTAGGTTGAATCCTCCTGACACCGAACTATTCCGAGCTTCTCCAGGGTCACATCTCCCTCCAACTCACTCTCTCCCACTTGTAAGGACCCTTCTTATTGCATTGGGCCTGCCAGGATAATCTCCCTGTTTTAAGGTACAGTGATGAGCAACATTAATTTCATCTGCAACCTTAATTTCCCTTTGCCATGTAAGCTAATTTATTCACAAATTCTAAGGATTAGGATATTGACATCTTAGGGGGAGGCACTACTCTACCCACCACAATAGATATTATTGGAGCCATGCTCAGCTCACAATTTAGTGATCCTGATTTAGTTCGATTTCATTGAACTCTGAAATTTGGAAGACAATTTCAGGGGAGTCTGAACCATCCCCACACCCTCCCAGCCTCCCCCGTCCAAAATGGGTCTGCCGAGGTGCTAGCCACATACAGGCTAATCAAGACTCAGGTCCCAGGGATACAAGCTAGAGCAGTGCCCTCTGTGATGCAGAAAGAGCTCTCATGACTAATCTTTGTAGAATTCATGGAAGTGCAAGCTCTCTGAACTGCTCTCCCTTAACCAACTATTTAATGAATCCTTTCCATGTCTTTGGTAAATCCTATTGACTGACGGCACGGCATGCTGAAGGCTCTCTGCTAGTTGGCTAATTTCTGATATATATTAACACTGTCACTTCCACCAATTGAGTGGGATGTTCAGCCATGTCAGCTGTGATTGTACCCCAACCATTTATGCCTGTTTGTATGCTCTTGTAATGATGTAGTTGAATTAAATGTCACATAAGCCAATGGAAGACGAACATGAAAAGAGAGTTGTTTTTTTATGCACACTAAGTAGAATGCCTTGGAAAGACTTGATATAGATGAGTCATTTCAAAAAAAGGAAGAGGCAGGCAATTAGATGGTAAAACAACTGTAAGAGAGAGGAAATGCAATCATAAAAGTCTCCAAGGATTTTGCCGAAAAGCAGACGTGGAGCCAATAGTGGGAAATTAGCTACAGTTAAGAAACGGCAGAACTGGAACACGGTGGAAACACGGTGGGGGAAATCCTTGATGATTAAACAAGCAGTGTAAGTGATCCTAACCTTGCTTGTACTGGCTGAAGAATGGGTGGGTTAGGTCTGACTGATGTGAACCTCCTGTGTAATCCACCTAAGGATGGATTTGAGAATGGTTTGAGAAGTGCTGTATAGATATGAGGATTATTTCTAAAAGGGCGAGCAGGACAGCTCTTTCTCCGTCACAATAGTTGCTGTTTCCCCAAATCCTCCCTGCCTTCCTGCCCAGAACTAGCGGGAGGAACACCATTCTGTCTGAAAAATCTGTCCACCTGTGCGTGATCCCAGGCTGACAGATCAAGCCATTGAAATAATGCTTCTCTGAAAAACTATTTCCAGAAAATCCCAGCCCTTTGCTTGGTAACATTAGCCTTTTGAAGACAGTTATTAATTTGGGGAACATTGAAGAGCATTTGGTAACAGATCTGACCTCATCCTCCTTCTTGCTCATGAGTGCGTCTAAAGAAAAGGATAAATCTATTCTTTAGTCACTGTCTTAAAGCCTCCGTGGGCCTTGTGCCCATACATGCAAAGAAGTCAGATCTGGGTCCTAATGGATTCAAGACAGTGGAAGAAGACAAACCAGGAACGCTGGCTACACATTTTCCCTACCTCTCCTTTCTCTGTGGGTTTTTCACCAGTCAGCATGCAGAGTCTGCTGTCTGTGAGACTAGGATCTAGAGCTGCTCTAGAAGGAAGAGTTGGGCCATCAAATGAGCTAGAATCCTGGTACATTTGTGCAGATGCCATGCAAAACATGTGGAATCCAGGTCCCTAACCCTTGACCAGCCCTAACCCTCAAGGAGCAAGGAAAATGTAATTGTATGTAGATGGGCCAAGAAATAGATATTTTAATATAATTTCAAAACTAGAAAATAAAACAATAGATTTAAAACTAAAACAAGACGATTGACAGTTGAAAGGAAAAGGAAGTCGTGTAAGTGACAGGTATGTCTCATACACTAAGCAAATCAACAAACGGTATTTTAAGTTGGTAAATCATATCTGAATTACTATTAGAAGCATTAAAAATAGAACAGTTAAAAGAAAGTGTGGGACACGGAAAGAATTTTTTTCTTTTCATTGGATACTCTCTTATACTGTTTGAATTTGTATGTAAATAGTAAAAGGTCTAGAAAAACATACGTTAAACTTTTAAAAATGTGTTCCTCTAAAGGAGTGGAAAGTGAGAAGAGAATCCATTTACTTTCCAACCTCACTTCTGTATTATTCTCAATGAACATGTGTCCCCATTGAAATTTGAAACTTGACAGTGAGTGATTATACATTTATAAAGTGGGATATTATGAAACTATTTAAAATATTGTTGTTGTGGAAGACTCATGGCATGGAAAATGTTCATACTATGTGGCCAAACTGTTAAGAAGAGCCTTAAATCCTGTTCCCATGTGGGCAAAATGAACTGATCACATTCAAACAAATTGTTGGCTTTGGAGCTTAAAATTTCTTTTAAATTAAATGTTTTGTCAGTTATAGAAATTGTAACAACTTGCTAGCACTAATGAAGTTAAAATAATAAAAGTATAAAAATTATAGCAAAATACTCATGTTGTCTATTCCCTAGAGATAACATTCTAGTGTAGAGTCTTTGGAATTTTTTCCATGCATTTAGAAATTTTTACTCTGTACGTATATACATATAGATACATACACACATATGATTTCATTAAACAAAGTGGGATAACTCCTACTGTTCTACAAAAATAATACAAATGGTTCAAAAATACGTGTATCATTCTTGCACAAGGGCCTCATTAGTTTTTTCTGTATCCTTCTAAGTTTATAATATGAACTGCTTTAGTGAGGATAGTTTTTAAAATATTATCAAAATTATAAAGACTTTTGAATTTAAAATGAGTTCAAAGACAATTAGCTTAAAAAGTCCAAAAGCCTTTATTGAGTTAATGGTACATTTAAAAAAATGAAATGAATTTTAAAGCATTGATATTTTTCTAAAAGAACGATACATTTAAATTGTTTTTTAATTCACTGTTTCAATTCAAGAAATTGAAATTAACTCAATTTAGCTTTTCTATAGTGTTTGCAAATAGGTCTTGGTATTCACATAGCCTACACACCACAACATGCTAACTCCTGGTAATTTGCTGTTCCCCAGAAAGCTGAATTCAGCAGTCCGCAGGCTTGCCTTGAACAGCATTGCTTGGGAAATGGGTGGTGGGGAGCACCATTTAGTTGTGGAGACTCTCAGGCATTGTTGAATGAGATAGTTCTATCTATGCATGTACCCTTTAAAAGGATGGCATTGAAGTTTTAGGCGAACCCTTGTGCTAGGGAAATCTAGTCTGGGAAAAGCTTCATGCACCAGCTTTAATTCTTGTCATCCCCTGGAAGGCTGCCACCTTGGCCTCCGTATCTGCTGTCTTTTTCTTATGTGCTGCCTCTTCAAACCATATTATGTGTCTGTAATCCCTGTAATGAAAGCAGATGGAAAGACTGCCTTCACTGAGAAGTGGAGTGAGAAGGCACTTCCTCTGAGTCCAGCACCCGCTCTGGCACGCTGACACATCATGGTCTTGTATGAGAAGAGGAAGAGCCACACCTCTAAATGAGGCCACAGAGTGGGAAACCCAGGCTTCTGACTGGGTAGTGTGATTCACGGAAGCATTTATTAAACCTCCCTTATGTGTAAGGTACTGAACTGGAAGCACATCCAGCAGTGAATCAGATTTTTGTGTTCTAACCCTAGGGCCTTCTAGGTAATAATTAGATGAGCTTGGGTAAATGATCTAACCCTAATGTGACTCAGTTCCCTAAATGTAAAATGGGGACAATAAATAACACCTCTGTAAATTAGCTTTTAAGCACTCTCTTGACCCAGTTTTGAGAAGCTGGCTAGAGGTCAGTCAGCTCCCCTTCTTGAGCAACCAAATAAGTCCACACTTCCAACTACCTCCCTTATCAAACTCTCATACTTCAGGTCTCTAATCATCCCAGGGCCAGGTAACAGACAATTCTTGACAGCCCTTCTGGCCCAAAGCCTACTAAAACTATCCAAATTAGCCAATCCTACATCTGCTGGCCCTGCCTTGCTCTTTCTTTCCTGCAGAAACCCCAACAAGGGTGCTTGTCCGCAGTGCTCCTCCCTTTGCTTCATTACCAACCCCAGTGCTTCCCCGAGTGGCATGCTGTGTTCTCTCCAGAGAACCGTGGGTAGAGCAAAACTGTATGTTTCTGTTTTCTCTCTCTTGATCTGTGTTTGGCCTCACCATACCTACCCAAGGTAAGACGGTTAAAACAACCTGCTCTGCATAACTCACAGATTGGTTAAGAAACATATTAAGATAATGGATATGAAAGCCCTTTGAACAGTTGGAGGGACTATAGACATGTGATATGGTCAGAAGCACCCTGTTCAGTATTGGAGAGAAGCAACATATGGTGACAGATACACATTGTGGTAGACATAATTAGTGGCCATCAGTATCGAGTTCTCTCCTTCCTGGGCACAATGAAGACTGTCTCACCTACATCTCTTGCACCTGGATAGAGCCAAGCAACTATTTCTGGCCAAAGGCTGTGAAGGAAAATGACATGCTTCACTTAACAAACTGAGACACGGGAAAACCCTGCCAGACATGCTAGCTCTGTCTTCATTTAGCAGTGGATATGGAAACCGTGCACGGAGATTGCAGAAACACAAGCTCTAACAGCCTAGATCACTGACTCAGTATAAGCTTGGGAGCCCTTGAGGGTTAATATGACCTCTAGCAACTCTTACTTGAGTGAGAAATAAACTTAGACTGTATTCCACCAGAACTGGAGGTATTTTATAGATATTTTTAAAATAATAAGAGAATACTAAGAACTGTCATATGGCTATATATTAGACAACTTAAATAAAATGGAAATTTTTTTGGAAAAACACCTATTACCAAGAGCACAAGAAGAAATGGAAAATCTGAATAGCAATAGGTCTATTTAAACGATTGGAATTTTCATTTAAAAACTTCTAATCAAAAAGTAGAGGTGTCGTCACTGGTGAAGTTTATCAAACATTTAAGAAATATATAGTATTTCTATGCCAAGACCTGTTCTAAACAGAAGATGTAAGAACATTTTCAACTTATTTTATTATCCTGATACCAAAACTAGACAAAGATATCATAAGAAAACTGAACCTTCATTAACCTTCATTAACCTTCATGAATATAGATGCAAAATTCCTTAACAAAATATTAGCATATCAAATATAGCAATACATAAAAAAAATACATCATGATAAGGTGGGGCTTATTCGAGCATTGGCAGATTTGTATAGCATTCTAAAATCAATCAATATATTTTATCATATTAAGAAAATAGGGAGAAATACCATGTGATTCTATCAATAGATGTAGCAAAATTATTTAACAAACTTTAACACCTATTCTCATCTTTTAATGTGGTAGAGTTATCTATGAAAAACCTATAGCTAAGATAATATTCAATGGTAAAAACTAAACTATTTCCCATGGAAGACAAAAACAAGGTAAGGAGGTTTGCTCTCACCACTACTATTCAGCTTTGTACTAGAGTTCCAAGCTAGCTCAGTAAGACTAGAAAAAGAAAAAAAGGCATACAGATAGGGAAAGAAAGAATAAAAGTGTTTTTATTCATAGGTATCATAATCATATACAGAGAAGATCCTAAAAAATTCTAGAGAAACACTTTGAGAACTAATAATAAGTTGAGTAGAGTTTCAGGAAACAAGATACAAAAATAAATTGTATACTAAAACAATTGAAAATTGAATTTTTAAAATACCATTTAGGATACCATCAAAAAGTAAATACTTGGGAATATATCTAACAAAATATGTTTAACTTTTGTTTCTTTAAAACTGTAAAACTTTGCTGAGAAAAATTAAAGAGGACTAAGATAAATGGGTAGAAATTACGTCTTCTTGGATTGAAAGACTCAAGTTGTTTATTCTCCCCCAAATTGATCTATAGGTTCAACTCAATCCCAAACAAATTCTCAGCAGGATTTTTTTAAGAAAGTGATTTGATTCAAAAATGTATTTGGAAATGCAAAAATTACAGAATAGCTAAAACAGTTTGGAAGAGAAGAAAAAAATGGAGGAATCATATAACTTAGTTTCAAGATCTACTATAAAGTCAAAGTAAGACGTAAGGATAAACAAATAGATCAATGGGAAAGTATTCAGGGTCTGAAAATAGACCCATGCACATATGGTGAATTGCTTTTCGGGAACCAAGGTAATTCAATGGGAAAAGATAGTTTTTTCAAGAAAAACTGCTCTAAAACTGATTTTTTTTTTTTTTTTTTTTGCGTTACGCAGGCCTCTCACTGTTGCGGCCTCTCCCGTTGCGGAGC